>NW_006912276.1:0-39647 GCF_000523435.1 Bipolaris zeicola 26-R-13 | reverse complement strand
ATTGAGCGAATTCTTGTGCATATTCAAAAGATAATTGAGCTACAAGGTGGTAACGAGTACATAGAGGGGAGAGACAAGCCTCGGCTAAGGCGGCCGTACATCGGATAGATTATTCTTGGCGGGACAGAACTTNTGTGAGGCACCTCCGTACTTTGTCGCGATTCCAGTCAGCACTAACACTTAGCATACATATTCTCCAACCATATATTGTCATGTTAGTATCACATGGTGGTCCCTGGTGGCGCCTGAGCGTTGCCTGAACTTGACCTGAACGATGATTGTTGCCCTTGATGTAGCAGCCGTCTATGCGGATGCGCATAGATCATGTTCCTGTAACCGGCCATCAATATGGTAGATCCTCCTCTTCCAATTTATTTTCGGGTAATGTGGACAGCAAGTTGATTCTCTTTCGGTCTGCTACTGCCTAAACTGTGGGAGGTTGAGCAGATTCTTTGTCCTGAAATGGGCTGATGATGTGTAGTCGGCGCTTCTGCTTGAGACTGCAATTTCCGTGGGAGGAGAACAGAACTTGTTCTAAATACAAAGCCTCCTCTCATATGGTGATCTCTATCCGAAGCCAGAGGGGGAGGAAGGGAGGAAGGGAGGGAGGGAGGGAAGTGGAGCCGTAAACACTAAGCTGAGAGTCACTTGAGATTGGTCCTCGACATGACGTCATCATCTTCTCCATCTCGTCCATACCAGCTGTTCTCATGTCAGGTTCCAACTCGTTATGTCCGCCTCCATGTTCTCAGGCCCGGATCTATCTTCTCATGTCCAGCTTCGGCCTTTGCACCGCAGTTCGGACGTCCGTTAATGTCCGGATCACTGCGGAATTCCGACCGGCTAGATTTTCAATATAAAAGTCAACCTCAGTATTGTTGTATCATATGCGTAATCTAAATCTTGACGATCAATCCTCTAAGCTCTCACAAGCTTTCTCAATCCTTGTGGCACTCACTCTAATCGACTGCAAGCTTTTCCTTTTCCTCCGTCGCATTTGCTAATCGGTAGCATGGCTTCGAAGGTCTTTTTGAACAAGATCGCACTTGTTGGTGCTAACGGCAATGTTGGCTCACACATCCTGTCAGCTCTGCGAGCCAAGGACCGATTTCAGATCACCGCCATTAGTCGCGTACAATCCAAAACTACATTTCCAAGTGACATCAGTGTTGCACGTGTCAACTATGCTGAACCAGAGACTCTGGTAAACGCCTTGAAAGGACAAGATGCTCTCATAATCACCATGAGCGTCTTCGCACACGATGCACAGGAAAAGCTCATCCGTGCGGCAGCTCAAGCTGGGGTACCGTGGATCCTGCCAAACGAGTTTGGCATGTTCAATACAGAAGACATTCAGACCGAAACAACAGGATCCGGGAAACAGAGGGATCGCGCTCTAATCGAGGAGCTTGGGGTCTCATCCTGGATCGGAATGACTAGTGGATTTTGGTACGAGTATTCGCTCAGCGGCGGGCAATACGGTATCGATCTTAATAAACGAGAAGTGGTGTATTTTGATGACGGAAATCAGCGTCTGAACACTACAACATGGCCTCAGACTGGGGTTGCTGTAGCGAATTTGCTATCGTTGCCTCTATCATCATCTGATGGGAAGAGCCAGACACTAGAGCAATATCGCAACCGCATCTTGTTCTTTTCATCATTTACTCTCAATCAACGCGAGATGTTTGAGGCGGCACAGAAGGCTACTGGAACCACAGAGAAGGATTGGAAGATATCTTCCGAGCCAGCCAAGGCACGGCTAATGAAGGCAAGGCAAAGACTAATGGCTGGAGATCGTAGTTCGTTTGCAACGGTGTTGTACACGCGATACTTCATCGACGATGCCGGCCTATACGAGAAAAACCACGGTCTGAACAATGATGAGTTGAGTCTGCCAAAAGAGGATCTGATCGAAGCTACGAAAAGGGCCGTGGAGATGGCTAAGACTGACTTTTGGGACAAGATGTACAAGTAGTTTGCCTATCATGTACACGAATAAGACTAGGCTACTTTACAATATGATTGCTATGCACTGAATTTCGAGTCATGTTATTCTACACAGTGCAGAAAGATCGACCGCTCTTTAGCGTCACTAGCGACTCATGCTGTGGTCTTACCACCTTGGACTATGTTCATCAATCAAATACGATAGCAGCCTTGACAACTTCCTGCTTCCTTACTGCCTCCAGACACTCCGCCCACTCCTCAATTCTGTAGGTCTTGTTCGCGATACCCTTCAACTTGAGCCTTCCAGCATTGACATATTCCAGCACATGTGGTAAATGACTCATACTACAGAAACTAGCCAGAATGGTAATTTCGTTCTCCCAAATCTGAAATGGAGACCACGAGATTTTGACGCTGTTGTCATAAACGCCGTAAACAACTAATTTTCCGCCTTTTCGTACATAGTCGAGGGATTTTTCTAGCACTGTGGGAGCGCCGGTAGCTTCTACGACAATGTCGAATCCATACGGGTTAGCAGCGCGGAGGTCCTGCATATCGGTCTCGGCGTGGTCGTCGGAAATAGTGATGAAGGTGTCTGCAATGGCCAAGGAGCGAGCAAGGTCGAGTTTAGGCCCTGCTTTTGAAGCGATCGTCAACTGAGGCTGGTTAGCAATCGTTATTGGGTATGGTAGGGGTTTACATGCATGCGCAGCACCGTTCATCTTGATCAATTGTGCGAGTAATATACCTGTCGGTCCACATCCGAACAGCAATACCCGGCTACCAACTTCCAGTTGCATCCTCTCGATACCATGTGCAGCACAAGCTGCTGGTTCCAACAGAACTGCCTCAAGGTCTGGAAGATCGCCAATCGGAAATACCATTCGCGCAGGGTATCGGCAATATTCAGCCATACCACCAGGTACATTACCGCCATATCCGATGACGTTTTCGCAAAGCTGTGGCTTTCTTCGAGTGCAGTGGAAGCATTTGAGACATGGTTCCAGGGCATCCGCTGCTACACGGTCACCAATTGCGACGTTGGTGACATTCTTACCGACAGCAGCAATTGTGCCAGCTGCTTCGTGACCTGTAGCTATGAGCAAGGAGTAATAGTATACATGAGATTGGGCATACCAGGTATTAAGGGCCACTATTGTAGTCGGTCAGCAAGGTTGACACGAAGTATGGGCATGCAATCTTACCCTTGCCAAAAACTCGCCTTTGTGGTAATGCAAGTCCTTGGAGTCGGTTAGTAAGGAGAGATTAGATGTTCTTCACGAAATATCACATACAGTACCGCATACACCACAAGCCGAGATCTTGACCTATCTCAAGTTGTTACTCCACAGTAAGCACTGAAACGTAAGCCGATGAACCTTACAAGAACGTCATCATCCCCAATCTTCGGAACATCGATTATTTCCACCGCGAATTTCTCTGGTCCAGAGTATCTGGTAGTTCTCAGCGAGATGTCTATGCTTCCGCAAAGTGCAAGCATGCCTTACCGCAGCGCCTTCATCTTCTCAGGTACAGCCTGAGGCTCGCTCTTTCTGGGGGCTGCATGGCCGTTCATCGTAATATTGGAGCAATTGAAAGCTTTGAATATCTACGGGAACAATACATTGTGAACCGCAGTATTTTATACCCAAAGTTTTGATGTATTCCGCCACGAAGGTTATCTTAGACGCGTCAATATCTGGGGTGCGGGGTTCGGTTTACCTTCCTCGTCGCGCCTGTTCCAGCACTCCCGGCATTTCTTCTTTGGGAAAGCGTGTATATTCTACCAACCACAACCACGCTACCATGGCCAATTTTCTGCTTTAGTCTAGTGTATAGGCATTTGGGAGGATAACGCTACTCTTTTTAACAACTTGGTTTTTCCTGCACCCTATCTGCGTTGAGATCCAACATCTTGTGTGCAGTGCACTTGATCAGTATTTCCAGTAATCAAGATCAGTAAATTTTGTCTGAGTAGTTAATCCCTACGTCGGAATTGACCGGGAACTCAAAATATCAATACAAGTGAGATTTTTAGATAACCAATTCAATAAGCGCTCGTGGATGCCTGTCAAATAGCAGTCAAGTGGCGCCACTATGCAGTCCTCTATATCTGAATTGACTTGATTTTGCGCTCAAAGCAGAAAATACCTATCTTGATATAGCTTTACAAAAGACATAAAACGACGTAAACATGCTAAGGGCAAATTAGCATGATCTACATGTGCAGGTGTTGAACACTATGATATCACAATGAGTAAGAAGTCAACCAGTCATCAATCAGGTTCCGTTCTTGAGCAGATACACACATTACGAGTCAACAGTGAATTTCGCATAAGAGGGACCGAAAATAGCCTTGGACAGTGTTTCCCAATACTGCGCATCCAAAGCTTCAATGTAACCACAACACACTTCACTATTGCACTAAATTCATTGGCCGATCGATTGCAGTAAGGCTTTGATATTCAAGCCCGCGTTCCCTGACGGGTTTTGAGCAAAATATCTGCCGTGAGAGCAATCAGGGGTAACCCAGCCTATCAGGCGCCACAACGATGCGAAACAATCGTGCATTCTCACATTCATATATAGATGGCTTGGCTCGCTGACATCCATTCTTCCAACTCACCCGTGTCTACCTTGACACTTTTTTTTCGGAAGTTAACCTCAAGGCTGACATGTGAAACCCTAGCATATCGCGGCCAAGCCTCGTTCCCGTCCAGGCACCCATCACGTGATGCTATTTTTGCCCTGCATTACGAGTAAGTAAGTAAGCGAAACGAAACATCTAGACCACGTTTCCAAGATGAAACTTGGCGGCCCGCGATTTAGGGCGACAAGATGTCGGATTCGTCGATGCGTCTAGTTATCGTACCCGTGTGTCTGGCTTCGGCCTACTTTCCTCAAAGGGTCGACAAGGCTGATGCCGTAATTGGTGGCGTGGTTGTTCCGGTCTGAAATTACCTTGCCGCTGTGTTCCCGTGGTATGTAGGTACAGTTCATTGTGTATCAGCGCTAAGGTGTCAGATTGGAAGAAAGCTGACTGCCAAGTTGCTTTGTGCAGCCGGTGTAATAACAGTTGCAATCTCGACCTACATACACAACAGGCCTAGTGCGAATGGCTTGATTTGTGTAGATATTGACTGACTGAATGAATGGCAATACTGTTTTGAGCTACCCCTTTGTCGTACTTTGGGCAAAGCACTCAACGCGGTCGATTTGAAGGTCTGCATCTTTTAATAAAGAACTTGAAAAGTCCTACAATTGATCGCTATATTATAGTTAATATACCAAGCTTAATTACACACCAACAGTACTTGTAAGGTTGTTCAAAGATGCATATGAGCTTAGGGATTAATTCGCATAAGCAATCACTCAGAGTCGCGAGCCTGATACCTTCTTCTTGGTAAATGACTGCAGTGACATGAATGCGTGATGTGTTGATTACAACGAAGAGCAATCATATCGACCTTATCTTACCTCCCTTCTCCTACCCCTCACTGCAACCGTGTTCCTGAGTGGTGATCGCAATGCTACATGTATAGCGTTTGGCGAGGTCCAAGCGAGCGGCGTGTGGGTGTTTGAGACATGAAGGAGGATAAATTTGGTGTGTGGTTTACTATTGCGAGGGTGAAGATTTGGAAGGAGGTCGAGAAAGGGTGGAGGGAATACTTGTAGGCCTAGGCAAACGAAGAAAAAGATGTGGTTGGAATTAGAGTTGCATTGACAGTGAACTAGTGTGGGGATCTGTTAGTTACTGCCTGACATCTAAGAACTGGTATCGGTCAGTCTGATCCAGCTCTTCCTGGTATCTATATCTCAGGTTTATAACCTGTTGTGCGACAACTACGTTGCCCGGATCACATGCTCCCTGACAATGTGTTTACCATCCCTGCTACTACCCAGAATCTTTGCCCCTTCCACATGAGTTTGTTCCTCATTCTGTAACTCTTGAGCGTGCTCACCAATGCTCTTCGCTTGCAAAGGCTGTGTTGCGGATGGCTGCGGCGGCGGCGGTGGCGGCGGTGGAGGTGGCGCCCAATCAACCTTGAAAAGCAAGTTGGGCCACCCTGTGGGATCATCTTCCATGAAGACAATGATGTGACTAACGTACTTGTTGCCTCCCATCTCCCTCTTGTGCTGGGTGAGCAAGTAGCCTGCAGCTAAACCGTTTGGGGATCCTGAGACACATGTCAGTCAAGATGACAATGTTGTACTATGTCGTCTTGGGAAGTAGAATGCAGGAAGGTAATGAGAGAAGAAACCGGCCTACCTAGAAGCGCCCTATACTCTTCAGTTCCCGAATTGAACCGAACTCCTGGCCAGGGCGGCACTTCATCATGACCATTTTTCTTCATCGCCCTGTCAATAATCCGCCCAGTCTCTTCATTGACGACTTCGAAAGAAATAAAGGCGTTAATTCCCCCTAGATTATAGCCGCTCACCCTATTCCAGAAACCCCACGCAATGTCGGAGCTGGATCTCAAGGCAGGCATCTCGTCGCGCGGGATTGGAATGTGCGTGGGGACATTCCAAATAAGGCGAGCTTGGGTCTCGGGAGACGATCGATCGATAAAGAACATGTACCCGTCTTTGCTATTCACGCCGATGATGAAGTGGGCACCCGTTATCTGTAGAGGATGAGATGTGTTAAGAAATCAAGTGGTCGAATTACGGGAATGATTGGTTAGCTTACCTTGTATCTCCGCCCGTTGACAGTGTAATGTTGTGTCGACCTTCGCGGCATGGATCCATCAGGATTTTTCTCAACAGCAGGGCCGTCGTAATGAACGACGGTGAAACAGCGGTTCGGTCCACCATCTGTATAGTCGTGCATACCAACACCCAGCTCACGGAAAGCTCGTGTTAAGCCGCTAAATTTTGTTTCGAAGTTGCAAGCTCCCTTCCTATCCTCGTCATCACTAGCGTCGTAATAACCCCATGTAGTCAGTTCGTTTACCAGAGTACCGTGCCACGGGGTGGTGAGTGGTCTACAGTGTAGGATGGCTTGATTAGGGTTGAGTGTGGTTCCAAAGAGTAATTTAGTTCCTTTGCAAACTGCCCGGTCCCATTCGTCATCTGTAGTCGCGACATTGACGGTTTCCGTATCGGAGCCGATTGCTGGGTTGGAGTGTTTTGTGAGAGATTTATCAGTGAGCCCTGACTGAGTGATCTCGCCTGCAGTCAGAAAAACTAAGTGTACGAAGACGAGAAAGGTTAGGGATATGAGCTCCATCTCGAAAGCTGACATGTGATGTATGAGAGTGTGTGTGGTTGAAGTAGAAGCTTAGGAGCGAAATGAAGTTGGAACTATATTTTACCTAGAGGGTGAGGGGGAGTGTACCAAAACAAGGCGTGAAAGCGAGGTGAATTGAATTTTCTAAATTTAGCGTAGCTGTCGTTATGTGAGTGAGTGAGCGAGTGAGTGTGCATGAGCGGTAAGCATTCGTGAATAAGAGCGGAAACGGGCCTTTGTAAGAGAGTTCATCATAAGTGGTGCAATCTCGCAAGAGAAGAAAAGAAAGTCTTATATCTATTTTGCACACATGATGTTTAAACGTGTATGATTCATCGTGGTTTAGTAAGAGGGATCTTGGTATATATATGGGAGAAAAAAATGGTGAGATAGTATAACCACCTTTCTGCCGCAGTGACAAGTACGTGCAAATCTCCCATTATTTCGTAAGCAGAAAGAATATTGGCATATTATCAAGATCGCGTCGCATCGGGATACGAACGATAACTCTCTTAGGGGTGAATAATGCACATTGTGCATATGCGGCAAGTCCTGAATGGCCAGTGAATCTTTGCGATGTTGCTCTTCTTGGACAAGCATGTTGATAACAAAATGAGATCGTATTGATACAAATTTCTCAAGACGATGTAGTCTCGAGAGTACTGGATGGCTGAATGAGGATAGTATTAGACTAAGAGCTTGCGAAAAGAAGGTTTGAACTACACGGTAGGTGCAAAAGGGAATAAAGGTCTTATTGCTCGCAAAGCATCTTAAGAGATATCGCTCAACATAGTTCAGAACATCAAAAATATATGTGGCTATTCGTATATGTTCAAGTGAATGTATTCATTTTGTTTGAGTAACTTGTATTGATTACATAAAGACATTATTGAGTAAGAAGCGGACGTGATGAGATTCACGGAGCAAAGATAGTGCACAAATACCTAGGTTCACCCACCTGTGTACTGAGTCGAGGAGAAAGTGAACTGGACCATTGGGCACACGGCATGGCCCGTCAGCCAATCACTAGAGCTACTAGCTACCCTGATCGAGTCAGTGAAGGTATGTGAATGCCCTCTATGGAAAGCCAATTGCATTTCTGCGATGGCACTGAGGTCAGGAGCTACAAAGATAATCCTGCATTCCGGGTTGGTCAGGATATGGTTTCTTTCGCTGTCATGTTGGAGTACGGGTCTGGCAGTGATGAGTATCCTTCATCCTGACGGCGTTTCAGCTATTCTATACCTGCTCGGATTCATAGCAATTCTTATGCATGTCTGAGGCTCGAAACAGGGTTGGTAGGGATGCAAAACTGTATTGGCATCATCGTGGCGCTAGATTCATTTCAGTCACTATCGCTGTCATAGCCGGGGACAAGCATGGTAGACAGCTTCGATGGTGGCAGGACTGATTTAACTTGAGGTTGAGGGGCCGGGGTAGGAGCTGGTGCCTGAGTCTTCTTCTTGATGCCGAGCGCGGCGCTGAAATCCTTCTTTTCTTTTGGCTTCTTGCTGAAGGATGCGACAACAGGCACATCTATTGGGACATCCATCATATCCTCGTCGATAGCTTCCTCACCAATATCTGGCATGCTCCGACTAGCAAAAGCCTGCCGTGCTGCTTCCGCGTCCTCTTCGTCTTGTTTCTTCCTGCGCTCATCGGCAGCATCAGGCTGGACATCGGGTCGAGTACCCAGGCTCTCTGCTTTCTCGAGGCGCGCGTTCCTTGAGCGGATCTCATCAAGAGCATCGGCAATGGCCATTTCGGTCTTGGCGTCAACTACTTTGGTCTCGAGCTCCTTCATGGCGTCGCGCTCTGCCTCTTCTTTCTCAAGGCGATCTAAGCGCTCCTCCTCAGTTTCCTCACTGAGCTTGGCTTCTCTCCAAGGCTCAAAGTTGCGCTTTGCGCCGCGCTCGCATTCGTAGTCCATGTTCTTGGGGTCGGTTTTGAAGGTGATTTCGCCAGAGCAACGGGTGCAGCGGATATAGAAGCGGAAGATGGCGATGTTGTAGTACTTTTGATCGGTAGTTTCTTTGCGAGCGTTGAATTTGCGCCCCTTGTAGATGAACTCGCCACAGTGCGTGCATTTCATGGAAAAGGGCGCCATAAGGCGGACGGTCATGAGCTTGGGTCCCGCATTCTTAGGGCCGCGCTGGCGGGTGATTTTGGAAGGGTCGAAGTCGGGGGGGTAGTATTTGGTGAGGACTTTTCGTTCAGACATGGTGGGTGGTAGGTGCCTTGGGCGAGTTCTCTGTCGGAGTGTTGGGTGGTGTTGTACGAGGTCGAGAGGGAGCGGCAACCTATTATTCTCATGGAAGCCAATTTTGCTGACTAACGCAACTGACTAATCAGCGAGTTCGCGGCAACCCCGCAAACATGTGCTTTCGTGTCATGCTGGCGCCCGCGCGTCGCCTTTGTGTGCATGGACATACACATGTGATATACACAACCACCCATTCGTCTTAACCCACCAAAAGACCCACCCTTCCACGCGTCGATTGTTTCCCCAGCACATGGCCACAGCAGCTCGGCACCATGGAAAATTATCTTCGCGAATGGCGCCAGGAGGCCCTCAACCGCTGCCAGTACGACACGGCCATCTTTGTTGCCGACAAGCTGCTGGCCCTCACTGGTATGCTGCCCTACCCTCGCCCACCACTACTACCCTGGCCGCTCACGACACCCCACAGACGATGACCAAGACGCCTTTTGGCTGGCCCAGGTCCACTTCACCACGGGCAATTACAACCGCACCCAGGCCCTGCTTGCGCGCGGCAATCTGATTGACCGCACTCCCCAATGCCGCTATCTCGCTGCCCACTGCGCCATCAAGCTGGGCAAGACGGATGACGCTCTACACATTCTCGGCGATAAGAACCCCACACATCTCATTGCCGCCCCAGACAGTGCCCGTACTAAGCTGCGCCATGTCCATGTAAATACACGCCACGGCCCCCGCCATCACCGCTCCGGTTCGCGCAACGAGCGCCTGCCCACAAGTGAGGAACGCGACCGCGAGAATGCCGACAACATCAAGTCCGAAGCCGCCATGTGCTACCTGCGCGGCGTTTGCTACGCCAAGCTGAACTCGTTCGATCGCGCAAAGGAGTGCTACAAGACGGCTGTCCAGATTGACGTCCAGTGTTTCGAGGCCTTCGACGCTCTCATGTCCAATTCGCTCATGGCTCCGGACGAGGAGTGGAAGTTTCTCGAGTCGCTGAATTTCGACACCATCAATGTCTCCAGCAATCCCTCGCTGTCGCAAGAAGCCGCCTCTTTCACAAAGACACTCTATACCACCCGTCTATCCAAGTACACCAGACCCGAGGAGTTTGCGAATGCTACCGAGACCCTTACCACTCATTACAACCTTGGCGAGAACCCAGACATTGTTCTCTCCAAGGCCGACCTCATGTTCACCCTGTGTAGATTCCGCGATACCCTTGCTCTTACCTCGTCCGTTCTTTCCAATGACAAATATAACTTCAATATCATGCCCATACACATAGCATCTCTGCACGAACTGGGCGAGAAAAACACACTCTTCCTCCTCGCCCATGAGCTCGCGGACACACATCCCTCTGAACCGTGCGTGTGGTTTGCTGTCGGCACATACTATCTCGCAATCGGACGTATAGCCGAAGCGCGCCGATACTTTTCAAAGTCGTCCATGATGGATCCGCATTTTGGGCCCGCATGGATTGGCTTCGCACATACATTTGCCGCTGAAGGCGAGCACGACCAGGCCATTTCTGCCTACTCGACCGCTGCACGATTGTTTCAAGGCTCCCACCTGCCCCAGATGTTCCTCGGCATGCAGAACCTCCAACTGAACAACCTGACCTTGGCAAAAGAGTATCTCAAGACATCATATGACTTGTGTGAAAATGATCCATGTCTACTTAATGAAATGGGCGTTGTCTATTTCCATGAGGGGCAACTTGTCGACGCCATACACTTCTTCCGCCGAGCACTCGCCTTCTCAGAGCAAAACGAAGCAGATCCTGATACTTGGATACCCACGCGGATAAACCTTGCCCATGCCCTTCGCAAGCACGAGAAATACAGCGAATCACTCGCCACTTTCGACGACGTCCTTCGCCATGGCACAAAGGATCCCAGCGTATTTGCAGCAAAAGCACTAGTACTCCTTAACATGGACCGTAGCTGGGACGCCATTGTGACCCTTCACGAAGCCCTAGCCGTCGCGCCCCAAGACCCCATGGCCACTGATCTCCTCAACCGCGCTTTGGAAGTCAACGAATCTGACAGCGGGCACGCGCAGTCCGACCCAGCTGGTGCATCAACCTTTCCAGGCGAACCAGAAGAAAACGAAGAGATTGAAGAGCTGGAACGCCGCATGAGTGGCAAGCTACGGGAAATCGAACAAAATCGCGTCGCGGGCAGACGGAGCCGCAGGAGACGCCATGCACAGGGTGGATCAGTTGAGGATGTTAGCGCTTTTGGCGAAAGTATGGTGGTTGACTCAGATGAAGGATAAGCCGCTCATCGTTTGCATGTGTGTGTTGTGGATGGATTAAAAAACCCTTTGGAATTTGGATACGGTTTTCTCATTTGCATAGTGGGCGTCAAAACAAATGAGGCTGGGTGTGCATTTCGTGACTTGGGCATAGCGTATGGAGTGAGTTTGGGAATTATTGTCTTGAATTTTTTTTTCTTTGGCCAACACGAGATACCAAAATCATGGGCGTTTGAACGCTTCTTTTCTTGTTTCATCCATCTTGATATGTCTACTGCATCTATGGTTGTTTTCTTCTTCGTTTGTGATTCGTGACTATGTCAGTGTCGCACAAAGCTTGATTCCTTTGTTCACTTACCCCCTCAGATTTTCATCGCCAAAACCCTTTTGTACACGAACACTGTTTTCCGATTTCTTCGTGATATAGTAAGAATCTAGTTACTGCCTGATCTACCTCTCAGACCCCATTCACGAAGATGTCTACCACATGTAGTTCCGTCTCGTTGGACGCAAATCCGAAGCCGACCCGACGAGTAATACCCGTAAGGGAAAAGATGAGGAAGATGGAAATACCCAAACACCTATTCGAAACCCCAAGACCATTGCTTAGATGCACCTTGAAGTCTCCGATGATAAGACAAAAAGAAATAAAAGAAAAAAAGATAAGACCAGGAGGGCGATTCTAGCCTCTAGAAATTCCAAAGCGCCATGGCCCGTTGAAAATGATAACCATGCTCCCGATAGGAAAAATACAAGAAAGGTGTGAAGGAAATCAAAGAAAAGAGAGAGAAAGAAGAAAAAAAGCCCAGTCATCTATCCCAATCTTACATCCCCCGCCCATACTTCCCCCCTACCATCCTGATTTCCCACTCCAACTTCGCCCTCTCCTCACTCACCCACCTTGGTTCCGGCGCGCGAAGCACACCATCGGGATCAACCGTACAAATCCGCTTGAGCAGTGCTTGATTATCGATTTCGGCAAGTACACCGCCGTTGAGATCTGAGAAGACGGAGAAGCCGGTGTATTGGGGGTGTTTGACTTTTTTGAAGATTGTGGGGTCGAAGTGTGCGAGGGGGGATACGGTGGGGGGAGGGTTGACGGCGGGGTTGATGGCGGCAGCCTCAAGTTTCGATAAGCCTTCGTGGTAAGCCTCCTGGTGAGAGAAGATGAACGAGGTCATCGAGTCGTAGATGTGGCGCCCATTTTCTACGTCCCATTGGCTGACGGTGGTGGGTTGGGTGGAGATGCGGGGTGGGTTTGGTGCGGGTGCGGTGTTGGGAGCAACATTGGGTTGTTTGGACATTGAGACTTGGTTTGGTTGATTGATCTCAGGAACGGGAAGAAGACTTGTTGGGTCTGCGGTTGGGTTGAGGGACTTGTTTGTTACGTCTTTGCCAATCACTTTCACTTCGCGAGGCGCTGCTTGCTTGGCAGGCTGCGTGACTGACGGCTTCTTAAAATGCGCGGCGCTGGCGGCTGGCTGGCGGGAAGGCTGCTTTTGGATCTTGCTCACGCTCTGCTTGTGTACTGCTGGCTTCGTGGTAGGAGTTCCTGGTACACAAGCTTTTGTTGCCTGACTTGGTAGAACGAGGTTCTTCTTCAACTCTCGACTCTTCTCAACCTTCTCCCACTGCTCTCGTGTCCATTGTCGTCCAGACTGATCCGTGATCGAAGACTGTTGTGAACTCTTAGTCCCCGGCGATGGCATGCATTGGCGCTGCTGGTGAGTTCCTGGGTTCGCAGGTACTGGAGATGGCCCCATGTTGCCTTTCTGGCGCCGAAGCAAGTCCAAGTGGTTTTGGGACGCCGCTTCATTGTGCACATTATGCGTATATTCACAATTCTGTGAGTTCATCATCATGGGCGACGATGTCTGTGGGTCTTGCTGGAACTGTGGCCCCAGTCCAGAACTCATTGCTGCCGATGCTTGTGCCTTCTGTGCTTGCTGGCGCCGAATAAGTTCTTCATATTGTTGTCTAGTCCACTGGCGACCAAACTTGTCGATAAAAGCGGGCTGTCCTGCCTCCGCCACGTGCGATGATGGCTGTATAGGTGGATACGCCTGTTGCTGTGGTAGCGATTGCTGCGTTTGACTTTGCTGTACCGTCCGCGCGTGTTGCTCTACGAAGTGTTGGTCCCGTACCTCTTGTCTTTGTTGCAACTGAATTGCTTGTTCATCTGTGTACCCACGTGGAGGGTATCCAACAGAGCTTGGTTGTGTCGAGGGCTGCATCTGCGACTGCATCGATTGGCGGAACTGCTGTTGTTCTTGCGCAGCCTGAAATGGCTGGACGTGATTGACTTGACGCCTCAACCTTTCAATATGCTCCTGTATCATCTTGCCCGTTAGATGGACCATTTGTGGGTGTGTATATTTCTGACGAGTGGTGAGATCCGTGTAACTGCCGGAATTGAACAGTCCCTTAGTCTGTCGTACCACAGGATTTCCAGTGTGTGGATCCCGCGACCATATTCTTTGGATCATTTGGTCCTTGGTGTAGGTCAGCGCAGTGTGGTTGTCCCTGAACGCTGCCTGCTGTGGAGGGATGTTAGTCGGAAACGTTGACACTATAGGCCACTGAACTGGTTGTATGGGGTGAGCAGTTGCTGGCGGAACTCGGTAGCTACTACTGCGGTTCATGTGACTGTTGTTGGACACTCGACTCGCCTGGAAGGTGTAGGGGTTATCCATGATGATGTTGTGATATGATACCAGATCTGAAGATGGGTGCAGGGAATGCGGTGTTGCGCTGCTGAAGGTGAAGGTATCCAAAGCCTACCGCGGAGCCAAAGCGCTAAAAGCAGAAGTCTTCTGTATCAATACCCGTGTGACTGTCAAGTACGTCAATTGGAATGTAGAAGAAGTACCGATCGCCGCGTGGGATACTGAAATAAAGATGGGCGGTGAGAAGAGGTGGTACGGAGAGAAGGTGAGAGTGGAGTGGAGATAAGAGGAATTTGGAAGGGTTTAAGTGGATAACAAGACGAGGTGAAGTTGAGGTGAAGGTGACTTAGAAGGTCGCACCAACCAGCTAACAGGACTGCAGGACCAAGCCGACAATTTGGAAATAGCGCAAGTTGACAATGACTGAGAATCTGCTAAAAGCTACCCATAGTGATGTGGAAGCAGGTTTTGTACTAAACGAAGGTAATAACAGATGGACATATCGTTGGGCCTTCCCGTTTTTTTGTCTAGGGCATCAATATGGTGAGTGAGGTGAATATGCACGGGGCGGTCTATACCACGTGGGCAGATATCTAGTGCATTTCCACATATGCAAGGCACCAGGAGTGGGTATGAGGGATACAGTTATCTGATGTCATTGAAAGGCAATAACTCTGTTGTAGCGTGTCAGCAGTATTGCAGAGTGGAGTGTGCGTTCGTGCGATTCGCTACCGGTCGCTATCAAATCTCCTGACTAACAACAACGAATACATTGTGAGTGGTGCCATTGCCATATCACAACATTGTAAGTTGACAGCGAACCCTTGCATATCTCAATAGCATTCTTCTCATCCCTAGTTGTTGGCCCGATAGGCCCTATAAGTACGAGGATGTTGGTACACGTGACTCAAGTCCCAATAGCGCCTTAAAGAGACAATCCAAAACAAAACACTCACCTACTCGGCCACACACACATAAACACATAACAATGCCAAGTGCTCGCGTTTTATGCTTGAAGAAAAGATTTCTTCACCTCTGACCAAAACAATGCAGGAACGCTCAGACGTAACCTACCAACAAACGTCAGCCTGCAACAACTTGAATTCCAACCAAACTTGTGCAGATATCATATAATACCTTTCCTGGCACCTTGGAAGAAAAATCGGACAATGAAGACCTGGAGGGCTGCCATGGTCACAATCAGGCCGGACTCCATCAGACTGAAGTTGAATATCCTCTTTTCAGTGCTCTTGACAGTGCTAAAGTTGCGGTTCTCGCGCGTGCGGAAGTACTTTTGGTTGCGCGAAATCGTTGAGAGTTGTGATGAAAGCTTGAGAATGGACTCTTCGATTACGGAGGTCTGCTCAGGGGAGGAGCCCTGCTTGGAAGGAATCTTGGCGCGGGCGGCTTCGTTCTCGACCTGTGTGCGCAGAGACGGTCAGTAGGAGTAGGTCAGGCGAGAGGGTATGAGAGCCAGGGAAAGACGTACGGCAATCTCGAAATCCACCACCTTCTCCGCAAATGTGCTCATCTCGTTGCTGAAACAGAACTTGTACTCTCCAACATCATTCGCGGTGAAGACAAAGTCACCCTGACGCTCCTTTGTACCATCGATAATGACTTTATCTCCAGGACCAGTGACTTTGTAATCGATATCGAACGAACCACCGGATTGTATCTGTTCGCATACTCGTCAGTTTTGCTTCCGTAAACTGCTGATCATGCTACGTATTGTATGATTCCCTAGTATGGACATTGAAGTCCATGGAAAAAGTGCAATTGTAAGTTCAGGACTCGACGTACAGCGAAGTAAAAGGCCAGCTTAGTCCCCTTGTTCACAGTGGTTGCGAAGAAGCAGGCTACCTCGTGTGCATCCATTTTGTAGGTGAGAGCGGTAGCATACACCGCAGTGGTGTAGGTCAGCATAACGCTGAGTAGCGTGAGAAACCCGCGCATCGTGTGTGTAGGCGTAAGACGACTGCTTTGGTTCTTGGGTGTTCTGGTGTTGCTAAGTTCCAGCTGTCGACAACGTCGGTACTACATTTTGCCGATGCAGGGATATGCGACAGGGGAAAGCGCGGGCGCGGGGACTACACTACTGCGATACTAGCAAGAGTGGCGAATGAGAGCAAAGGAACATGGCTTCCCGCAGATCATCGAGTACGTAGTTGTACATGTGTATGTAGTACATACATGTGTAAAGTATGCAGGCAGACTAACAATCAAGCCATAATGCTACTTCTGCTATCCTGGTCTGCACGATGCACAAGCTATACGTGATCTAAATAACACGCTACAACATCTCGACGCCTGCGCTCACTTGTTTACGCACGCGACTCCGCCTATGCAATGCCTCAAAGCTTCCTGTGCCAATGCTTCTTGATTGCGCGCAATGCACCCTACCCCGCTTAGCAATCCAGACATGTATCTTTTGCTCTTGCTAAAAAATGTGAGGTCGCCGCAACGTGCAATGGTTCTGACGGTCTCGTGATATCCTACACTGCTATTCCTAGACTTCAACGAATGAAGATGGAGTCTGTCTTGCCCCAGAGCGTCCGTGTCTTGGCTGGATGGTCGAGTCCTAGTGAAACATCGTCGCGCCCTGCTATTACGTCCCATAATACATCGTCTGCAATCTGTCAGTGCATGCTAACCAAGGAATACAATGGGACAATGCCTCACCATCGTCTAAAGGCTCCGGCTTCGAGTATTGCGACCTGCTTACAAGAGCAAACTTGATCTTATCTAGTTGCTTGCCCTTGATCTTGGTGAAGTCTGAAAGTCGCTGTTTGGTCTCGCTAAACGGCTCGCCCTATACCATGTCAGTATCGGTCGTGCAGTGTCACATCATACTAGTGCATAACCTACCTCCTTGATCGAGAGTTGGAATGGAACACCATGTGGTTTTGAGGGTTCCTTGTCATAGTGAAAGACTGTAATCTTCTTTGATGACTCGTCATCTGAGTAGGGTGCGACAAAGATTTGGGTGTAATCGTAGAGGCTCATGATGGAGTGATCTGGCGGAAGGACCTTGTGGAACTTGTGCATGTGAGCCTCGTATGCCCGTGTCTTTTGCATTATCTCGTCGCTGATACCGGCTTTCTTTTGCAGAGCCTCGAGGAGATCAGAAACCTGGGCGTTCTTCGGTACCATCAACGTGTGTTCCTCCTGCCTCTTGTTAGTAATCAAAATCGTAACTAAATACGATGTACATGGGTATTTACCTCTTTGCTAAGTCCGTCGGGCAGCCACGTCACCTTGACGGGTTTCCTCTGCTCCAGCTCTTTCAAGCTCATATCCAGCACTTCGTAAAACAACGCATCGTTTCGCTGCATAGCACTCGCCGAGTAGTTGTATGGACCAGGGAAAAGAATGTTGTTTAGTGTTGAAGTGGCGCTGTATTTGATGGCTTGCTTGGGTTTGCCAGCAGTGCTGACGGTTGTGAAGCGGAGGTGGCTGGGGTCAGTCTTGAGGTGTTCCGCTACTTTGCTAGCGAACTGATCATACGCCATCTTTTTGCTGAGAGTCAAGGAAAAGGTCGGTAGATCCGCTTCCGGTACCCTTGGCACGAATTCAATGTTAATCTTGTTAAGTAAATAATCGTAGAATTCCTTGGCTTCGGTATAGCCTCCTGCCGCGGTGATTTGCGCAGCCTCTTTTTCACTGAGTACGCGTTGGACTGTAATGATGTCGCCGTCTTGAATCTCAGAGGCCGCTAGTGTCACCTTGGGCTTCATTGCTTCGATCATGTTTTGCTTGATCTCTTCTGAGAGCTTGATCTGCGTTCCAGCAGGCCATCCCATCATCTTCAGAATTGTAGGTGTAAGATCGGACACTTTGTCTTGGTATGCGGCATAGAAGGTGCCCATGCCGAATAGGCTTTGCTGATTGGCGTCAAAGTGCTTCAGGAAGATCATCAGTGGGCGGTTGTTAGCCTGGCCCTTGAGATCTACCAACCGTTCACCGAATATCGGTGCGCCAGTCTCATCGCGGTCCTCGGCCTTTTCGATCCACATTCTGAACTGCGCTTGCTTTGTGCCATGCTTACTAGCCGCCTCTTCGACCGTCATTTCAGGGAACTCCAGAGCCGTATCAGGGCGAACAGTACCGTTTTGTCTGTTAACCATGGACCACGGACGTAGCATATCAGCCTGTGTTCCCAAGTCCTGAGCAACGGTTGCTGCAAAGTCGGCCATTGTAGTCGCTCGGAGAACTCGGTAAATCTTTGGACTAGCGGGCATCTCTACCTCGTTCTTCCACGGCACTATGTCGAACCCTTGGTAGACGCTGAATTGATCGTTGGATGCGACGGCGACATCCATGTAGAGATGCGCCTCCTCGCGCTCCTTCTTCCTGCGCTCCAAGGCAGCCCGTTCCTCAGCAAGTCGCTCGGCTAGATGCTTGGGGGGCTCTACAGCTTTACTGTCCATAAGAACTTGATCGAGTCTTGTCTCCCTGATATAGACCAGCATGTAAGCGCTCATGGAGCGCTTTGCAGACCAGGCTCGCGTGTAAGGATTCCGTTGGCCAGTGTTTCCGTTGGCTTGCACATAGTCGCCACCAAAGTTCTCCTCGAGCGCCTCCCGGAGTGTGGCACGTGTGACCCGGTCGTCGTCAAACTTGTAGTAGTGTCCGTCCTTGGTAGGCTTGAGAAAAGCGTAGTAATGGCCCGCATTAAGATCGCCGCTGTGAACCAAAACGCCGTGAAGGTGGTATACCCACGACTCTGATCGGTCGGCGCCCTCGGAGAGATACGGCGCGGCATCCCAAACCTCTGGGAATTCGTAACGGTCGTTGACCTTCATCATGGCGTCGCGCTGGAAGTCGTATTCGAAACGCTTTAGTTGGAGATGTAGCACTGGCGGAAAGCTCTCGAAAATAACACCCTTTCTGGCGTCCTGTAGCCCAAAGCCCTCTGCAAAATATTTGTTTTCACCGTCCATGGTTTCGACTTGGACGTAGTCTCTGAAGCTGTCGTCGAGGTTCTTGTTGCCGCTCACATTCAATTGAATATCCCAGAATTCCTCAACGCGAGAAGATTCGTAGTCGACGTTAATACATGATATGTAGGTCTTCATCTTGCCAACAAACATTTTTGTCAAGGCGCCCTCAGCCTCTGTGCCTTTCATTCTCTCATCGAGCTTGTCCATGAGCACGCGAGATAGCTCCTGCACATCTTGTTGCTCAAAAATCTGCTTAGAGTCCCAACCGAAAGAATGGGTCAATTCCGTGGTTCCTACAGCGGTGGTTGATGTTTGTAATAGGTAGAATAGCCTCTGCAGGGCGTATGCGCTATTCGAACGGTCGGCCTCTTCCGCAGTAGGGATTTGGTACACGGCCTACTGAGGTCAGTAGAAGTATCGTTAGCTCAGGCTTGGTACCTACTTGACGAAACGCCGTCGTGAAGAACAGGGATTGAAGAAGCGAATTCAGGTAACATGTTGCGCCCTGGTTCTTGAGACCAACCATGCCGGTTTCCTTTTTCGAATCGTAGCTAGACAAGTCAGAAGCAAGACTCTGGACGTCGCAATGCCAAGACTCACTTGATGAAGTTGTGCCATAGCACACCGGTGGGGTCCTTGAGCACTCTGACGTATGCCGTCACATTGGCAGCATTATCCTCGACCATTGGCCGGCCACGATCCTCCCATGAGTTGCTAAAGAGCTTTCTAAGCTCGGCGAAGCGTGTGAAGCCCCAATCGCCCTCGTCGGCGGTGAAGCGGTGGTGTGCGGTGTGTGTAGTGAAGATGCTGGGGTCATTTGGGTTCCATAGGACAAGCATAAACTCTACGCAGGCATACCAGTCCTCGGGCATCTGCTTCTCGTCGTAGGCCTGCTCGAGGTAGAAGGAGGCAAAGTCGACGTTGTTACCGTAGGGGAAGAAGAGAATACGCCAGGGATGTCCACCGCACTCGAATATGGGGCCGTGTTCACGCCTAGTAAGTGTCCGCCAGTCCCTGATCTCCCAGGTGTGGTAGGCCTCGGCCTCTGTCTCATACTCGGCAGTCTTGGGCATATGCCTCTTCATAAAAGCATCGTACTCGTCTGCGCGGGGTTCGGCATCGGCGTCGACGTCGTCCATGGCATCGTCCGTGTCGGGCGTGATGATGGCAACGTCGGCCTTTTCGTCGTACTCGTGGTCGACAAGCATGTCACTCTCAAGCTGCAGGCACAGTGGGGTCAGCATGTTGGGGCATTGTGTCGAAGTACAGCCGAGGGCGCAAGCTCACCTGGTCCATGGTGTCTGCTCGGGCCCGGCAGCAGCGGGAGGTAGTGCTGGTAGAAGTGGTGGTGGTAGTGGCGGCGGCGGCGGGGACAGACAGGCAGCAACGGCAGCAACAGCAGCGTCGGCAGGGAAGGAGCTTCCGGGATGGATGGCGGGCGGGAAGGCACGATGGTGTGCGCTCAACGCAGGGTGGGTGGCTGAGGAAAGCTGCGCGCCAGTCGCCGTCTCAGTCTGAAAGGAACGAAGTTGCAGGCGGGCGGAAGCAGATGCGCGCGAGCGACACACGGGCAAGGATGGCTGTCTCGCTAAAAGGTGGCGGCTGTGGAGACGTGACGATGGGATTATCGATCTGCCACAGTCCCAAAAAAAATAAAAAAAAATTATGTATGTAGGGGTAGGAGGATGCAGTGTACTTTGGCGGGAGGCTTAGGAGAGGGCAGTCTGCGGCACACAAAGACAGAAGCCGGGGGGGAGAACAGGACTTGCACGCCAACGGCCAGCCAGCCAGCGAGCGAGCTTCTCTTGTCTGCAAGTGCGGTGCAGCCTTGGCGTTTGTCGACGGTGGAGAGCACTGAGCTTACGACGTCATTCGTCAGTTTGTTGTCCCGTCCGAGGCTGGCAAGACATCATGCCATGTCCCCCGGCCACCATTGACGCTTGCAACACACACAGCACGCTTTCTGTTGTATAGTTGCGCGCGTCTGCATCTGCTGACGAAGCGTCCTCTGTAGACTGCCTGTACTTGGGCGCAGTCAGAAAATCCCAGGTGTTGAGGTTCGCCCGTCCAAAGCAGTGGTGCGCCCGAGTGCGGAGCTCAATGTCACATGTGCCCGTGTCCAGGTGCAGTGCCAACAGAACCTCGTAAACCCAAACACTTGCCTCTGAGACTCTCGGCAGCTATGATTGTAGGAAGACACCGTCTCGCACCGGCTGTGCGGTGCTCCTACAATGGCTTGCGAAGAGCCCCTCGCCCAGTCTGCCTTGCCCAAACCCACGCCCGTTCTCAGCATGCCGCAGCCGTTGCGCCCACATGGAGACCGTCTTCGGCCCTCGACGAGTAAGCTGCGTACCAGCAACTCATCCTCCATGGCCACTAGAGCTGATGCCCGACTACAGATGGGTCCAGCGTGAAGCCAGGCCCATAAGCTTGCGCCAGTTGACTTTCTTCGGAAGAACCCTCACCGAGTCTCGTCTGCTCGACTCGGCCAACTACTGCAGATTGGAGCTTCCCACCAGGTCCTACTTTGGCGCCCTGTGTGCCGGAGCATCCTGCTGACTCTCTGCAGGCTCGCCCATCGTCTTCGCGATATCCAAACCCTGCCCTACGTCGTCGTCGCCAATCCCCATCTTGCCCATGTCTACGAATCATACCTGCGCGCTTTTGAGCGCTTTCGTCGCATACCTGAAATACACTCGCTGCAAGACAATGACAAGTATTGCAAGGTGCTCGAGGAGACGCTGACCGAGCACGCGACCGTCATACCCCGCCTCGCAACAGGTGTCTTGGAGGTGCGAGGCCTCATCAAGCCAGAGGAAACCGACAAGTTCATGACCACCATGCTACGCTCCGTATGATTTTACTCTTACACACACGCACTTGAACCATACTGATGCAAATCAGCGCATATCTCGCAGAGTCATTGCAGAACAACACCTTGCTCTCACCGAAACCTTCAACTCGCCCTGGCACTTCCCCCAGGCCAAGCACCCTCCACATGACCAAGAAGCCGTTGGCGAGATCTTTCTGCGATGCAACGCCAAGGAAATTGTCGAAGACTGCGGAAAGACTATGCGAGAGCTGATCAGACGTACCTATGGCCCCGATGTTGCAATTCCCGAAGTCAAAGTCTACGGCCATGTCGAAGCAACGTTCCCCTACATCTTGAGCCATCTCGAGTACATCATCGGTGAATTGCTGCGCAACTCAATCCAGGCCGTCATTGAACAGCCCAAATCCAAAGGCACCAAGCTGCCACCAATTGAAGTTTTGATCTGCGAGACTTCGCAGCACGTCATCATCCGTATCTCTGACCAGGGCGGTGGCATCCCGAATGAGGTTCTGCCTTATCTGTGGAGCTTCAGCAAAGGGCCGCGACGCGAGAGGCGCATGGAGAATTTGGCGAGGGTACCGAAGCTCCTCGGGACGCTGCAGGAATTACAAGTGCCTGGCGCTGAGACTGCCGCCGAGATACAACAAAAGCAAGATACGCGATCAAAATATGGCGACTCGGGCCATCATATAGGCTCTTTATCTTCGTTGACCAGTCGTGCGCCAGATCTCCGTCTCGGCATCGGGCTTCCTATGTCGCGGCTGTATGCAGGTAAGCAAGTGACGACAGGCTCACTTCGATAGGTCTAACTGTCTTTAGAATATTGGGCTGGAAGCCTGGAAATACATAGCCTCGAAGGATATGGAGTTGATGCCTTTCTTCAGATATCCAAACTGGGTAATAAGAACGAGCGCCTCACCACGCGCGCTTCCATGGACGCCATATAGACGGGTCAGTGTGGTACATGCACCGCCCTACAAGGCGGGAAGGTGCCATTTGCATTCTGTTGTTTGTTGCGAGCGCTGCCTGCGCGTCAGTCAGTACAAGAGGAAGGCGCTCATGGCTGCCCACCCGTAACGAGTTCCAACCTCTGCACCATGCCTCACATCACTAGCACTACCGCTCCCGAACCAATTGCCCATCTTCAGATCACCGCATTATTCCCGCGCATCTATTGATTAGTAGCAATACAGCATGTCTACCAAGCCTCTTGTAAGCACATCAGCCCCGCCGTGCGAGCACTACTGACTTCCCTAGTCGTCGCTGCACCCGAGTGTCGGCGCTGACAGCAATGCTCATCCATCGCTAGTTACGACGACCATAGCGAATCCGCATATAGTAACCCTCTTGGCTGAAGTGAATTTTAACGTGGAGATGCGCGGTCTCGCTGCAAATGCCCACGCATCATTTGGCCACATGTACCAACCTAGGCTACGGAAGTCACTAGACACGCAGCAAGGTGTGCATATCCTACCTGTGTCAGATCGCATCCAGGGCTTCGTGGTGCTGATTAGGAACAGCTGTCAGTCATCTCGATACGATATCTTGCTGGAAGGCCATGTCTTACGTGCAAGCTCACGAGCTTGCGCTCTGGGAGTCCTTGTTCCACCAGTGCTTAGTCTCGCAGATTGAAAAACGCTTGCGACGCACTGCCATTATCCAATTGAGCAAACGCAAAGGTGACCATGTACTCTTGGAGATATCCCATATAATCTACACTGAGACTGGAAATGGAAATGAGCTTGGCTCCATTGCATTGACAGGCTCTCTGCTTTCTTGTAACCTCTACTAAGCATGATCTAGATTATGTCGACGAAGTTTCCCTTCTTCCCTGTCTCATGCAGTCTTTTCCAGAGAATTACGCATGCTTCATCAATATCGATGTTTCCGGTCTTCTTCAGGACATGATTGGTGCCTACTGCAAAGAGCTTACGAGCCCGGCTGCTGTGCGAAACCTCCAGTGGGCGCTTGGTTCCGGCAGTCTTCGTAGCTTTATCTACAACTTTATCTCCATACAAGACTGCTTTAAGAACACCCCAGCTGGACCATGCCTGTTCGTCAAATATTTAATCGATTGGTTTTCCTTTCCGTTGATCGCTGTCACTGCCGATATAGCCTGGCATCCCCCTGTATTCTACTTCAAGCTTGCTCCTGCTCAGATAAAGCCAGGAGCTCACTACGGTATTGCCCCTTGCCGCCGCCCGGTTCGTCAAGACGCTGGAATATCGGGATGCAAAAGCTTTCCCGACCATGTCGAATATGTTGTGACAAAATCTTCCTCCGCGGCTAAATGGTACCATAAGGGCAGGTTCTTCCTCATGCAGGCACCAGACAGGTTGGAGGTATGATGAAACTTTCCGGCATACGGCAGCTCTATTTGCTTTGCTGACCGCTGACTATAGGGCAACAATGCAGCAGTGTTGGAGACAATAATGCAGGCTAAAGTCATCACACGCTTTCCGAAAAACGTGCTTTTCGAACGTACATCACGGTACGTCATCAAAGTTGAACTGGCACACGCCCGAGAAGTTAACTCGATGACGGAAACCCACGGAGTACCAACTACACTGGCATTGGTTATACCACCGCACAAAAGTACCAACTCTCTTCAGTCGCATGGTTGCCGGCATGTTCCTACTTCTCCGCCAGATTCTCTGGTCGAGTTGGTGGACCGTGGACCCGATCCCAATAGCGAGTGCTGCGATTCGAAGGAATACGTCGAACCCGTTGCCTCAGGTGTGTCGATGCAGAATGTACATGATCCAGAGTTGGAAACCGGGAAAAAAGCACCAAAAAAACGCACGAATTCATCGCGCGAGGACAACGCTATCCATCCCGACGATAACCGCACGCATGGTGCCCCAGATATCCAGCTTAAGCGCCGAAAGCTAAAGAAGACTGATGTGGCTGACAGCCAGGTCGAATCACCACCTACAGATCTATCTTGTTCTATGCTTCAATCGGCGCAGGATGACACACCTGATGACAAATTTTGCACACGCGAGATGCGCCGTTTGAGTATCTCGATTAATATGGCCGCTCCATTAATCAAGACCGATTCTCCATCTTCTCAGCTGCAAAATGAGTCTGAGAAAGTGATCTACAGGAAGCCAGATCGGGTAAGGAATGAGCCGTATCCAACACCGCCGTCTACACCTTCATCGCTTGGCTCTAGCTCTGACTATGGAAACTACTGTTCTAGAGTTGAACGCCCTGGTACTCACACATCGCAGATGGCCCAAGCCAGGAATGGGTCCCGGTGTCTGTATGAACTGTCACAGGATACTATTCAGCACAACTATCATGAATTCGAGGCGATGGCCCTGTGTCAGTCGACAAAGCAAGCTGACTGGGGCGATTCGAGCTTTGAGAAGATATTTATGGAAGAGAGCGATGCCGAAGGTTGGCACTCATCTGATGTTGATGACGTGGACGAGGAGATGGATGGCTATGATATGGGGATGTGATGATCGCGGGGGGTGCCGTTTGGGCTGGTTGAGTGAGTTATCATTGAATTCTTGGTATGGCTATTTCGACTATTGGTATTCCTTCTTCGGCTCCTTTCGGTTCACCTGAGCCTAGGGTTGTTGGTTTGGCAAACATTTACGAATGTCATACTTAGGTGCCAATGCAAGATTATTACTGCTCGTTTGTGGATTGCTGGCAAAGTACTTCGTGTCCGACCAAACGCAGCATGTTGAGCGAACGTAGCTGTCTTCCTACAACTCGACCCAACGCATTTCCAGTATGCTAATTAGCTCGCGAGTTGTAAGATGCTTGATTTGCCCAGAGGGTCTTCCATGCTCGAATCGACAACCGCAGAATGCGACTACCTCGCAGTAACTGCTCTTCCCAGTTTCTAACCAGCGAACATGATCAAACGACAAACGAAGTATCTTGGTATCATCCGTGTATACATACCTGCTTCCGTTCGCAACGAGACAATACATGTACCATTCACACTAGAAGAAAATCGATACTGCACTCTTGATCAAGTACTCAGCATAGCACCTACTCACCTCCATCTCGCTCAGACCGACATCATGAGTGAAAATTCTGTTCAAGATGCAGCTCTGATCTTCATACCTATCCTATTCATGACTTTTCAGATGGTGGTGATTTCAGCGTTGGCGCTCGTAGCTGGAGATGCTCGCTACAGTTCGAGGGATACTCGCGGGGTTAGCACTAGGGAAGAAGGAGAGAAGAGGGTCGGATGCGTTGTTGTTAAGCAGGTGCATACGTGTACAGGGGAATGTGTGCGGTGTAGGACTGGCGGTGTGGAAGATGTTTTGTGGGAGAGGGAGAGGGAGAGGGAAAGAGAGCGAGAGGAAAGGGAACGGCGAGAAAGAGCGGATAAAAGGAGAGGGGGAATATGGAAGGTCATGGAGGGGGTGTTGAGGAGAGTTGATAGCGAGGATGGTAAGGACCTGCCCGAACAGGAAACGGAGGAGTATCCAGATTTCCCAGCCCATGAAGATGCTCGGTCGGAACCACCACTTTCCTTCTTCAATGGCTTATACGTGCCAGATTGCGGAGGTGTGAAAACAAAACGGTACCAGGATCGGCAGTTCTTCCAACGGGATGATAAGTCGTTCGAGGATGAGGCAGCGAGACGTGGTATCTCACGAGATCCATACATAGGGGTTGATCGGCGGCGGAAGCATCAGTGCTCTGCCTCAAGATAGCGGTCAGACCGTCCACAGCACAGAGGCCAATGAGATGAGCACGAGGAGAGAATAGATCTGCTCGATACGGATAGTCTCGATATGCTTTTCGGGCGTAAGGTGGAGAGAAATGTATGCATGTGCGGCTGGTGAGGAGGTTCAACCAATGGCGATATACAGAAGGGGTCGCGTCATCGGGATGTTGCAGAAGGAACGTGTACTGATAAGTGAGTATACGACGACAGAATGCACGAGTTCAATGGGTGTTATAACAGGACCATTGAGCGTTGTTCTCAAGTAGTCCCCGACGTGACGTAGACCCCGATATTAGCTAATCCCCGAAGTGAATAACGGCGATTGCGCAGTGACCCTACAAAAGCAGATGGCCAAACCCAATACTAGAACCACCGTGTAGACCCCGATATCACCAAAGCTACTGCCATTCAAGCGCCATGACGCCGATCAAAGCATATCGTGCAGGATTCAATAAATCCTCGACCTCCTTCTCATCCCCAACCTGTGTGCATCTCCAAGGAACCAAGGTCGCCAGACCGCTGCTACCCGTTCACCGCCTCTGCACCTGCCTCATTGCACCAACACGTGGTTCCAGCCATAAAGCCGAAGCCGCCGTTACCCCGCCCCCACGGCCGTCGCTTATACCTGCGCGGTCCCGCTGCTTTTCGTCTACGCCTTCCATCACTCAATCACGCCATCGCCGCCATACCACAATCGACCACCATGGTTCAGGTACATGCCCCGTTTTCGCCATCAAATTTGCCCAAAACGGCAGACTATGTTACCTAGTTTGGCCCCCAGACTGGGTTTTTCGCTCTCTATACGAACCGTAGGGCTGACTCTGATGTCATAGCTTGTATACTCGGTCGAAAAGCCGCTAAATCGCGAGCCGGAGCTTGACAAGCTCGTTCAGAGGTATATTAGAGCCGCAAGCGCCAGTAGTGGAGCAAGAGTGAAATCTGGGGGGCTAACAGTGGGTCTAGTTTCATCACACAAGACGGCTACGATCGTAACCATGGGCCTATTCCGTACATCGACATTGATACGCACCGAGTAGCGATTACCGGGCTTGTAAACAATGAGATTTCGCTTTCCATTGCAGACCTCAAGGCACTTCCGCAGCACCATGTTGTTAGTGCGCTGCAGTGTGCTGGAAACCGTCGCCATACCATGCGAACGAAACTAAAGGAAGTTTGCGGCATAGACTGGTATGATGGCGCAGTCATGAATTGCAAGTGGAGTGGGCCTCTTCTGAAAGACGTCCTGGACAAGGCCGGTGTAAAGGTTGAAGAGGGAAAAATGAGCGAAGCTCATGTCGCTTTTTCTTGCTTTCAGACGACCACACAAGACGACAGCTACTACGGCGCCAGCATCCCGCTTTCACGAGCGATGAATCCAGAGAATGCGATTATGATTGCTCTTGAGATGAATGGCAAGCCACTCACACCAAACCGCGGCGCCCCTGTTCGCGTCGTCACTCCCGGCATTGCTGGCGCCAGGTGTGTCAAGTGGCTCGATCAGATATCCGTTCAACTAGGCGAGAGCCAGAACTACTACCAGCAGCAAGACTACAAGGTCCTGCCCCCAGAGGCAGATAGCAAGGAAAAGGCAAAAGAATGGTGGGGCAAAGTGAGTTCGATTGTGGAAATGCCAGTCAACAGCGTCGTCGGTGTCCCAAAGTCCGGAACTACCGTCCAACGAGATGCCGATTGCACCATCGAAGTCAGGGGCTACGCATTACCCAGTGGAGCAGACGGTCCCATTGCCAAGGTCGAAGTTAGCGTCGATGATGGACAGTCGTGGGAGGAGGCTGAGCTGATCAACGAGTGCGAAGGCGAAGACGCCAAGAATGTGGAGCTCAAATGGGCGTGGACACTGTGGAAAGCAAGAGTCAAGATTGACAAGGGCAAGGGTGTTACGATTTTCAGTCGCGCTACGGATCGGAGTGGTAATGTACAAGCCAAGTGTCCGACGTGGAATTACCGGGGCGTGTGCTACAATGGCTATGGCGAGGCCTTTGATTTGGAGATTGTTTGAGCGATTATGAGATTATGACGGGATGAGGGCGAGAATCCTTGATGAATTTGGGCCAGCGGGACACGGCGTTATTACTATTATTGTTCTTCTTAATTTTTATTTTTTCAAATAAATGCTTCACATCAATCATCAACCGCACAACAAGCGAAACAAAACCGAAGATGATGACATTTTTCAATCCCAACTCCATACTGCACATGTGAATTCATAACTTGCATGCTCCATAAACCGAATCTCACAAGCCCAAACTCTTCCTCACATTGGTCCGAACAATACTCTCATACTCGGCCCTCTTCTCCCTCCACATCCTCGCCGCATCCACATTCGCCGGACTCTCATCATTCGGCTCGGCCAGCATACTCATCACACTAATCAGTATCTTCTCCACACTCTGTATCGGCGACCACCTTTCCGACGCTTGTTCGTATTGCATTGGATCTTCGCCTGGCGCGTGGAGAATCGAGATGCAGACTTCGCCGTTGGGATAGACTAAATCACCGAACGTTAGCTTCGCTTTTCCATTTTTTTTTCCTTTTCCGCATAAATCCACCTTCTCTCCAACCTCCCCTCGCCCATCAGACTCCTATGTGTGTGTGTGTGTAATGTGTGGGAAGGAAGAACATTTACCATTCGGATGCCACATATCAGTAAGAAACTTCATTTTCGGCGGCGCAAGCGGATAATCCTTTGGAAAACGCAGTTCAGCAGGGAACACGCCGCCTTCAAACGGTGTGCCCTCGGGACCTTGAATCAGCGCTTCCCAGATGAACATGTCGTCTTCGTTTATGGGGCCCGCGGTTATGCCCTCGGGGGGGTCGGAGGAGAGGGCTCGGTATTCTTTGAAGAGGCGCTTTGCGGCGGTTGAGGCCATGGTTGCGGAGTGGATGGAGAGAGAGAGAGGGGGGGGAGTGGAGCGGGGTTGGTGGGTTGAGGTGAATCCGGGGGGAATTAGAGGGGTGTAGAGAGAGAGGTAGAAGAGGGGGTAGCGGTTTTTGCGAGGGATTAAGTAAGAGGAGGTTATGGTGGGTTTGTGGTTGCTGAGAATGTTTGTGTATAGGTGGTGAGTGCGGGTGTGGAGGTGCCGTTCCGACACGTCGGCGTTAATGCTGCGGAGTTAGTGGCGATACGTAGTAGTGCACGTGCCCTGCATTCGAAGTTCATGGATACGCAACGTTGTTTTCACCTCTTTTGTCTGGTGGAATATTGCTTTCACAAACAATGGAAATCAGAATTTTTGTTTAGAGTTAGGGAATCAAGAGTTTTGATAGATATTTCTATATTTCCAAATTGCACAATCTAACCAAAGACCTCGATCATGAATCGATACTCAATCTTCCTACCCTCATTCCGCGCCCTCGCACTCAACATGCTGCACTGATCCGCAATCTGCTGACCAATCACTGGCGGACCACAAAAAAAGACTCCAACCTTGACTTCATCGTTTCCGCCTTGATTCTTATCAACCAGTCCCTCCGCTAGCACCTTGCTCATATCATCATAATGTCGCTCCATGATGCCGCGGATGTCTGGGCGTCCAAAATGTGTAGGATTAACAAGACCAGTGATGGTCGACTGAGGAAACTCTGGCGTGCGATGTTTTTCCAACAACCACCTGAAGACATGTTGAGAGATTTGCTTGCGCTTCTGTGTCACGTACGTGTTGACGCGGATGTCGAGATCTGGGGCTTTAGGTCCTGTTCGAGAGACTTCGTTCAAGAGGTCAGAGAACCAGAGCAGGTTATTCTTATCGCGGACCATCCAGTGGAAGTCCACTCGGCGGTGGTTGGTGTAAGGCGATGATTGTTGACGAGTGTCGTCGGAGAGCTCAGCGGAGTTTTCCTGAGACTTGACGCGTTCGAGTTCATGGTGTTGTAGATCGGTCAGTACTCCGGAAAAGGGTGTCACGCCGATACCGGCACTGTAGGGCGTTAGCACTTGGGTCTTATGAACATAGGGCGTATTCAGCCTACCCGAAGACCATGCTGTACTCGAAGTCGTAGAATCGCTGCGCGGGTGCGCCAAATGGACCATCTAATCCAATCTTGATGCTTTGCTTACCCCCCTGCTTAGCCAGATCACGGAGTTGGTTCGTCCAGTCGCCATCAGCCTTGATATGAACCTGCATGGTGTTCTTGATGCATGTAGACACCGTAAACGGATGCCACTGGAACCGTGACAGTTGTGGAACCTGCACAAACACATATTGACCAGCCTTATAGTCCCAAGGGCGAGTCTTGGGAACTTTTGCCGTGATAGCGACAGTCTCCTCGTCCAGTAGCTCGATGTCAGCAGTGATCGGGCGAAAGCTTAGAACCAACCGCCAAACGCGCTCAAAGAGAACCATTAGCGTCGGGAAAGCAAGCCAGTATCCAAACATTGGCCACTGCAAAAGGGCTGCAGTACCATGCGCCATCATGAACCCAATAATGGGAAACATCAGCAAATGGCCGAGTTGGAAGACCTCATAACTCCATTTTCGTATCTGAGGCATACTCATGATTGCCAGGAGATAGAAAAGTCCAAGAGATGTAAGACCGGTCCACCCTGGCAGAGAACGTAGAAAGCTGGTATATGAGCGCGGTACAGCATCTGGCCCGAGGGCGTTGGCAACCGCATCTTGTCGACTCGCCATACTACCAAAGACGAAGGAGCCGCTAAGATGGCCAATAGCGTGCAAAGTCGCAAAAACTAGCGCGACAATGGAGATCTTGATATGGAATGACTGAGACAGGTCCCAGTTGATGAATCTCGAAATAAAGTAGAAGCGGCGGAGGAACGTCGACAGCCACCTGGACATGGAGAGAATGAGGAAAAAGAAGGTCGGGTATAGCACGCCCGCGCACGTCTTTGAAAGCACAACTCCCCATCCGAATGCAGGCGTGTACTGGTCGAAAGTGAGATATTTGACGAATTGCCAGACTCCGAAACCGATCATAAGCAGGAGGACAAGTGCTAGAAAAACGATCTCGGGCCCCTTGACAGCCCAGTAGGCTCGCGCTCGCCGATAGAGCGAGATGTGCTTTAGGTAGTCGTCTTCATCTTTTGCTTCTTTGCGATCAGCCTCAAGCGAAGGAATCTCCCATGTTTTCACGGTCCTTGCGAAGTCGTCGCGTTTGATGTGGTCCTCGCGCGTTCCAATGACGTGCCTGAGGAACTCGTGTCGAGCTTCATCGCCACGAGATTTGTGGTGAAGATTATGCGGTTGGGCTTTCGGGGCTATCTCCTTGTGCACCTGATCCAGCTTTCGCTCCAGTTCCCAGTAGCTGATGTTGCCATCTTTGTCGTGGTCGAGATCGTCAATGAATTTCTTAATTTCCTCGTCCGTGAGATAGGCTTGCGAAGCCATTGACTGATGACGTCGCGTGGAAAGTGAGTTGATGGATTTGCAGTCGGAACTTGTTAATTAATTGGTATATCCATTGTCCGGCGTGCTTCATCTTTAACAAATTTCCCCGATAAGGTCGGTTGTTTTGCAAGTCTTGGTCGACCCACGTAGGCCAAGGCGTTGATGCTGCTAAACATGCTAACGAGGTGGAGTGTCGCCAGTTAGACGAAATGGAACGAAGGAAGCCCAGAATGACAAGACACCCAAGACGGAATCGGCTCAGGCGCATGGGAGTTGTACAGTTAGCGAGCGGGATTCGGTCCTGGCAGCAATTTCCGCCTGCTGCACCGCCACTCAGCGCTCGAGACCAAGACATTTGCCCAGCGTGAGTGGGCTGTTCTCCACGTCTGCGCACGTCAGAAATAACTGATTAGTCTCTGCCAGCCAGTGCACTAGCCACATGTTGTCGGTGAGATACTGCATGCAGAAAATCCGATAAGGCAGGAATAAACTTTGGTAGGAACGATCGTTGGCATAGGGTTCAACGACATGTGTAGTGTGGGTTGTCCTTTGGAATCCAAGCGCGCTACGTCATCTGCTCAGATCCGCCCTCGTGCACGCGCATCACAATGGCCATTGAAATGGGAGTTGTTGGTACGTATAGGATATTTCGTATTTCCATATCATGTAGCAGTGGTGCACAGCAAGACGAGTTGCGATGTTGGAGATGTCAATAGTGATAGCCCAAGGCGGCACAAAATTGGGAGTGCCTCTTGGCTTGGCGCGGGCATGGCGACATCGTGTCGAGCAACGTCATGAGCCGGAACGCAACTATCTCAACTCAACTATCAGATGATGATTTCCAGGCTAGCTTCTCTTTCTGAGCGGTTCTAGAACCCGCTCTTATTGATATGTACAGCGCTGCCTTCGTCAGTTTACATTCACGCTGCTGTCTTGCTGGGTGCAGATCCGCCAACACATGTCAGATCTTCCCGAGCCTGTCTAGGGCTCCCGAATCGATCTTCACAAGCTGCGCCACAACGTCATTGATCCCTTTCTTTACCATCAATGTGTCGCTCGTCCCGTGACAAATGCAAATTCCCAGATATCAATGATGGCTGCACCTTACGGTCAGCATGGATGCATACAAGCGGTCTCCTACCCTGCATGCTGACTCCCTGCTGCAGGGTCTCTTTTCACCTTCTTCTCGAATCACTCTGAATACCAAACATAATCGCCATGAGATCTGATGAACTTACTACTGGGGCTACGGAGTCAGGCTCATCCATCCAAGTTTCCCTCCGCAATGACCGTACTCTTCTCATGTTCGTCGTCCAGTCACTGGTCAGACTAATGCGTTCTCAGCTTGGGAATCGCACGCCAAAGCACGAGGATGGCTCCATCCGGCTCAACCCGTCCAAGTCGAAGCTGAGCGGATGCACACTCCGCGAACGCACTGTTTGCGACATGTACATATACGACATGGTACCCCCGAACAGACCTGTAAAGCCCTGCAAAAAGCGGATATATTACTTTGCAGGAGGCAGCTGGCAGGAACCGCCCTCACCACAACACTACGAGTTATGCGCAAAGATGGCCAAAGACATGCCCGATACAACCATCTCCATTGTCTCAACTCCGCTTGCGCCCAACAATCCCGCGCCAAGTTCGTTTCCCATGTGCCTGAAGACATATCGCGTTCTCATGGCAGAGGCCGAGAAAGCCGGAGAAAGGGTCATTCTCGCGGGCGACTCATCCGGCGCAAACATCGCTCTATGCCTTGTCCTGGAGGCTCTAAGAGAAGACAGCGAGCAACAAGAAACGAACCCGCATCCTATAGCCATCATGACCGTATGCGCCTCAATCGACCTGACCCGCAAAAACCCAGACATCGATAAGATTGCGCCCAAAGACCCTCTTCTTACACCTAAAACCATCAGAGAAACGGCAAAAGTCTGGCGCGGTGACTGGGAGGCTGCCGATCGCCGCATCTCTCCTATTAATGCTGATATCTCGCTGCTGGCTAAGAGGAACATCAAGGTCCATGGTATCACTGCTGGCCACGATGTCTTGAGCCCCGATGGTATCATACTGCGTGAGAAATGCGCGAAAGCAGGCGTCAAGGGAGAGTGGGTTCATTGGGAGAAGCAGATGCATTGCTTTGTACTCACCATGCCGTATGGACTGAAGGAAGCGAAGAATGCAGTCCAGTGGATCATTGATGTCTTGAATAGGGATTGATTGTAGGATTTGTGTTACCCTTCTCGTTGCAGATACCCTTTGGCTTTTGTGAATGGTGTTGTAAAATAGTACTTTTGGATAAAAGGATTTCACTATAAATAAAGTTTCATCATTCCATGGGTTGGCTGATTTACGAAAGCCGCTCCTCGCCGATGCAACTCACATGTTCTTGTGAGATGCAATCTCATATACAACTAAGAATGTATGGCGGAAAGTGTTTCTCGGGCAAGCGCGGTTAGTCAAATCGAAGAAGACAGTGAAAAGTCATTTGTCAAGACACTGATTGGTCACTACAGCAGAGGTTGTTTTCCCCGCAGGGAGAGTGCACTTGTTGAGTTCCGGCGAGGGTGTAGTAAAGGGGTTCACAAATACTCCCGGTGTCACATAATCCCTTTGATGGGAGACCTGGAGCAGGTTGTCCGGTTGTCGGCAGCTCTAGTGGGTGGTAAGCTCCGCGGAGACACGAGTGGCTGCTTAATTTTGACTTGTGCAGTGTAAGTAGACGGACGACTGGTAGCACTCCGATAGTAGAGTAGCTATTCATGCACTAAGTCATATCGAAACAAACAAGGGAAAGGTGATTGGACATGCATCTGGCTACTGTCTGGGCTTGAGTGGAGAGAATGCGATGTCATTGTACTGTGGACGGGCCGATCCCCACCAGGTGTACTATCTGCTATGTGGGGTGTGCAATAATGACATTGATCCATAGCTACAACGCGGGCGGCCTGAACCTTGGTGTCGTGGTCATCAGATATATATATGTTATCATATATGTACTTAAGGCGCACATCTGGTGTCATTTTAAATCTAGTAATCGTATGTTGGGAACTCATTCTGTCCCGAATGAGTTTTCGAGTCAAGTCCATTTGGAAATGCATGATAGGCAGGGTGTGTATGCAAGTGAAGATACTCACCAGCGGCGATGGTGCTAGCACAGGCATGTAGCATAGCGGGTGAAAGCGGTTGTGACGGGGAGAGCCGGCAGCGACGCTAGCGACGAGCAAATCACTGCGTCCCATCCAAGAAGACCGATGGATTCTGCATGCCCCTGCACGGCACGGTCTCTTTTGGAGCGGTGGGTCCTCACGCTTAACATACCACATCCGGCCATATAGGGCTGAGCGAAATGTTGAGGTACGCTCCGATGCCCACCCAAAAACCATGGTCGGTTCTGCCGACTTCCTACTTTTTCTAAGTCGCTTGAGCCTCATGCTACTCAGCACCAGAGTCGACACTGACGCACAGCACCATGAATGCACCCTTTTATGTATCTTATTTACCATTATAGCTATTACTAAACTGTCTCTTATCACTTTTGGGTCATTTAGTTTGTGATTTTCTTCTATTTTCAGATGTATGCTCCTATTCTCTCCCAATGCCTCACGTGCATGTGAATCCTTGTTTCTGCAAGATGCCTTTCCGGGTTCGCTCCTCACAATGAGCGCTGGGCACAGATTACAAGGTGGCAAGCCACTTGCTGTCTCTCTTCCCTCTTGTACCTAATCTTGAACAATCACCCACTGCCCCTCTCTGCAGTCTCTTTCATCTTTACCCTTCTTTATACGATATCCTCGTTCTCTCCAATGGCAACTACACGCATGCTCAGCAGTACTTCCCCTCTCCCCAGTTTGCTTATTCTAGCTGACGACTGACATCAAGTTGCTGCCCATCGCCTGGCCTTAGTTCCCAGAACACCACCAGTGCTATCACTTCTACCAGCTACATGTGTGAATGGTAGGCGCCATCAGAGCCACGGCCCCAAGAATACCCGGTCCAAGAGTCTCCTCCCAACAATGACCCCACTGCCTTCACAGGCAGGGCCGAGCAATGCAGTCGAATATGTCTTGTAAGTCCACCCTCACACCTGGCTCGACTCGATCACCCAGGAGGCTGACACGCACCCAAGAACGACGTTCGATCAGATTGCCAACTGGGCACGGCAAGGCTCCGTCTGGCCTCTCACCTTTGCCCTAGCATGTTGCGGCATCGAGATGATGCACTGCTCCATGCCACGCTATGACCAGGACCGCCTGGGCATCATCTTCCGAGCCTCGCCACGCCAGGCCGACATCATGATCGTCGCCGGTACCGTCACCAACAAGATGGCTTCTGCTGTCCGGCTTTGCTACGACCAGATGCCAGATCCCAAATGGGTTATAAGCATGGGCAGCTGTGCCAATGGCGGGGGTTACTATCACTACAGCTACAGTGTGCTTCGCGGTGTCGATCGTATTTTGCCAGTGGACATTTACATCCCTGGTTGTCCGCCTACCGCTGAGGCTCTTCTTTATGGGATTTTTCAGCTGCAGAAGAAGATGAGACAGCAGAAGGTGACGAGGATGTGGTATCGCAAGTGACACTGTGGTGCTGTTGCCACGTTGCCCAATCTCATGGGGTACGACACTTGGTGGCTACTCCCTCTCCAAACGCATCTAGTTCTTCTTCGCCATGTCTTATCATAGAAGCTTTCATAGTAAGACCACTCGAATTGAAACTCGAATAGTCAAAGATACCATGTGTCACATCCCCGAAGATTGTTTAACGGTGAGGCTGCTCATCTCCTGACGTGCCTCCAGTCGTGAATGCATCGTTCTTTGTTTCGTCACTCGATATAGTCCCGTACAACACAGGTACCACCGTCAACACTAATCATGACGTATGCACTTGGAGTCCTCTCATCAGTCAGTGTAACAGTGGCATAGTCAGCTCCAGATCGGACTTTAACACGAAATACCTTTCTTGTATGACGCGCAGACGTCATGCACACCATACTACCCACTAGCAGTTACATTGGCTGATCCGATGACTTTTGCTTACGAGTTTGGATTGCGAAAGCTTACTTAAAGTGTTTTTACCCTTCCGATACGGACGCAGCCAAAGGCTGCTGCATTACTTACTCCTGAGAATGCGTGAGAGTAGTCGAGTTTTGGTGAAGCAACGGTTTTCAGTATGAGTGATAATGTGTACCAAAAGCAGCTTGGCTTGCAATGAGTACATAGTTTTGGCGTAAGACTTGCTAAATAAATTGGTGGCTCAGCTGAACAGCTAGCCATGATACAAGGTAAAACGACATCAGCCACTAATTGTAATGATCTCTCTGACCATATCAAAATTGCCAAATACGACTCTTTCATTCCAAACAATGCCAACAAGACTAGTAATTGAATTATAGGGATGCGAAGCCTTCCCAGCAGATCTATAGTAACTTGATTTCGCCCTACGACTGGAGTATCCAAAAGAAATGAGCTATGAAGCCAACTTTCTCAAGTTTAGTAATATAACAGTTTCGTTCGTGTAACTTCTTGAAGCACGGACAACAGAGGAAAGCATGCATGCTGCATCAAAAGACCAAAAAGAGGCCTAAAGTTTCGAGTTGATATCTGGTTTCCGTCGTGGTAATGGCGTTTCGTCAACTATTGGCTTTTCGACAAGAGGCGTCAGATACTGCTCCAGGGTATCTCGAACCGCACTGAACCGGAATGGCTTCTGGAGAATCGTAGTAACACCCGCGTCGAAAGCTTTCTCCTTGCTTGTTAACGACACATTGACCAGCAAAGCGCATATTGGACCTTGAAATCCCATCTTGCGAATCAGAACCGTGGCTTCGCGGCAACTGAAGAACGGCATTCGCTCATCCATGAATATAAAGTCGAAAGGTTGGTAGATCTCCATCGACTCTCGAACAGCGTCCACCGTAGCTTGGCCATTTGAAGCTGTGGCGTTATTATGGATCCCTAGTTTCCCAAGGAACTTCACCATGATTTTTTGGTTCATCCAGTTATCCCCTGCTACTAAGATTTTACAGTGTGCAAACTGGTCTAATGGCTCAGGGCAAGAGGCTGGCCGTTCTTCATAGGGATCGCGCTTGGGGGGCATGATGATTAGTGGAGTTTCGTCCTCTCCAATATCACTGAGATAAATAGGTCCGATCTGGAGGCTTGGATCCCTCGGAAAGCGGATAGGATGTACCCCTCTGCGCAGCAGATCCCGGGTAAGGCTAGAGACAGGTAGGTTTTCAAACGATTTATCGTGCTCAAGACCCACAGAGCGAGTTTCGACAGGAGAATCTTGGTATGATTTTCTGCATTCTTGAGTGGTTTGAGACATGTCCAAAGGCTGATGCACCGTGACAGTGCTGCAGCTTCCTGATGTCTGCATGGGACTACGCATTTCGTGGAGAACATTTGCTACTGGTAGCTCGTTTAGCAGAAAGTTTCCATAGATTTTCAAGGGCCACATACACTCTTCTGCAATCTCACAGAGTTGTTGAAGCTGAGCAAGAGTGTCCTGAAGGTGGGGGCCGCCTTCTGCTGTGGTGGAAGTAAAGACGTCATCGTCGAGACCGCGAGAAGCTACGAACGTAGAAAACTCATTGATGCTGATATGCAGTGCCTGAAGAGAATTCCGAACCTGTTGAGGAAGCATTTTGCTCTCGCGCCTTGTCGAAGACGGATTGCTCGGTTTTATTAACAATTTTCGTCCTGTTGGTTGCGCAATGGGCTGGCGATGGTTGCCTGTTTTGCCAAGACTCTGCTACTACGGATTCAGCTTCAGCTCCAGCTTCTACTTCTCGCCAGCATTCTGCTCATTCATCAATAGCATCATGATTGCGCTCTATAAATGGAACTTGTCTGGTTGGACCTCAATTTATAGCATCAGATACTATGGCTACCCACTTCGTGTCAACTTCATCGACGGCCGGAGGGTTGTATTCTCCGAGAATTTTACCCGTCAGAGGCATGGCTTTTTTTTCTGCGCTGACCTTGAAACCCGCATATACTTAGTTCAGTCGATTTGAAGACTGCTCAAAGAGACCCCTAGATGTTACAGTCGGATCTAGTACAATTTCGTTTTTGATATCGTCAAGCAAGCGTTTGATTTCGACATTTCAACGCCGAGAATGTCACCAATTCCAACACGACCAACAACCATCCGAGTGGACGAGTAGGCGATTGCGCGGATAGTCAACACTGATGTTTTGACGATGCCTTTGATATTAGCCTTTTTCTCTAAGTCGGCACTGAAGGCGAACCCTTATTTTGCACTACTACACTTCGGGCAGGTGTATAGCAAAAGGCAAAAGCCCCCCGTCTCTCATTCATGAAAACCAACTCTTATAACGTGCTGGATAAGCGAGTTGGCCAGGCAAGCGAGTTGGCCACCCCACCAAGTTTGCGCACACGGTTTAACTCTATACACAACCACTCTACGCAATATATTCTAAATGCCTTCAAATGAAACAGATATTCAGCTTGCT
>NW_006912275.1:0-39610 GCF_000523435.1 Bipolaris zeicola 26-R-13 | reverse complement strand
GTTGGCCATCCAAATATCTCCGAATACAACATGTGAGTTTCAAGCCACTCTACTGCTACATCGAACATCACTGCTCATGATAAGGATTGAGTGTGGGAATTTGCAAATTCACAAAGCTCGAAGAGGAAGATGTTGTCATTCATACACGTTCATAAATATAGAAAAATAGGCTACCAGTACCCACTTTCCTTTACTACAAGACCAGTATCCAAGTCCCTACACATGAACACCAATCTCTAATCTACACTTGACCTCATCCCTTACATGGATCTGAATTCAAGAAAAAAGAAAGAAAGAAAGCTACCATATACATATACAATTCAAGAATAAAGTCATAAAAGTCCCTCATCAACCTAATCTCCCCTCCTCCTCCGAATCCTAAACCCAATCTTCGTCTTCGGCTTCTGCGTACCCAGCCCAAACCCCGACGAATCCATCTCAAACGCCTTATCCTTGACTTCAACCTCAAACTCACTCACCAGCAACGCACACGTATACAGGATAATCCTCTTCGCTAGCAACCTCCCCGGGCACGCGCTGAAACCGCCTCCATACGGTATCCACGCGCCCGCGAGCCCCTTTGCCGAGAAATGCTTTTCCTTGGTGGAGAGTTTAGACCGGATTTCCGTGGCTTCGGGGGTGGAAGGATTCATGGGTCCCGACGAGGGGTCCGCTGGGTCGAGAATGAAGCGGTCGGCCCAGAAGGAAGTAACGGGGTGAGCGCCGTCTTGCTCGTTCCAGAGCGACGTGTTCATGTGTGCGACGTAGGAACTCACCATGCTGACTTCGTTGCGGGGTAGTGTCCAGTCGCCCACAGTGATGCATTCGTGGGCGGAACAGCGCGTGATGTAGGATTGGACGTACAAGCGGAGTGTCTCTGCGTAGACGGATTGTAAGAGGTCTTTTTGGAGGAGCTTGTCCATGGAGGCGGAGAAGCCGGAGGTGGGGGTGTGAGAGACGGAGTCGGAGATGCTGGTGCGAATTCGCGAGAGGAGGGCGGGGTCGGAGAAGATGTGGAAGGCGGTTAGCATGGTGGAAGGCACGACGTTGGTGACGGAGGTCCAGATGAGACCAAGGTCGGTGGAGGCGACGGCGGCGTCGTCTTGGCCTGAGATGCTGAGGAGCATCGACTGGCGCTCGCGGTTCATGATGGAGCCCCAGTAGGGGTCCCATTGGGTGTCTTGGTCGGTGTTGCTGTCGCGGAAGTGCTGGCGTGCGTAGTTGTACCAGTTTTGAATTTGGGACAGGAGACGCTCGCGGACGCGGAAGGCGTTGGGGATTAGGAAGCGGGGAAGGCGTTTGGCGAGGTTGACGACTTGCTCGTCGAATTCCCAGAGGTCGCTGGTGAAGTTTGGGTTGATGGCGAGGAGGGATGGACCGAAGAGGGATTCCAGGACTGCCTTGCCGACATTGTTACGGAAGAAGGCGAAGAGATCAGGTTGCTCGATCCATTCGTCGCCAATGTCTTCGGTGTCGAGGTTTCGTTTGAGGATGGCTTGAAACCGTTCAAATGTTCGTAGCATCGCGTGGCTCGTCAGCCCGCGGAGCAGCGAGTCATGGGTGAGAAAGTCGATGCGGTTGTTGGGCTCAACATTGCTAAATGGATGAGGCTTGCGATATGGTCCCGAGTCATCATCTGTGTAGGCCTCGATGCCTTTCTCGTGCATGCCGAAGATGTAACGCAGTCCCACGGTGTATACGTAGATGGGACTGGAAAGGTTTGGGTTCTTCCACATATCGGCAATGGCTTTGGGTTCGGAGACGAGATAGATGCCATTGATGAGCAGTGAAATACGGACACAGGTCAGCTTGCCGGCGTATGTTCTACGCTTTGAGTCAGCTTTGTTCATGTACAAGATATCGACCAAGACTCACGTTGCCTTCGCCACAAAGGAAGCGCTGTCCCACAAGAACGAAAAAGTGCTTCCTATGATGGGCATTGCAGGATACTCAGGTGGCGTCTGCCCCGGTTTCCTTCGCATATTTGCCCAATGGTACAGTGATAGTGTGAGCAAATAGTTGAAGATGAAGGGAATGGCCAATATGCCGCCTGCGACTAGAGACTGCCGAAGACTGTTTGTCCATGAACTCGGAGTCATGTCTGGGTCGGGTGTTTGAATGACAGTCTCATTCTGTGGGATGTACTGGTTTTGAAAAGGCTCGTACATGGCTTCTTTCAGGCTGGGCCAGAATGAGAGGCTGGTCTGAATCCCTTGAACGACCGTCATCGTGAGTGAATACAGATGACTGTAAATGTGAATGCAAGGGTATACTGAAGTGTCACCAAGCTTGCATGGATGTACATGTCTCTTGCACTGATACCCTGTTATATAGACACTACATAGATATCTGCTGACTCTTTTTTCGTAGACTCCATCAGTCAGCGCATCGATCACATCAACCATATCAACCGGCAATGGCAGTGCTTCATGAGCGTCAAGCTAGAGTCGGCTTACCTCTGGACGCCTAATAGTATACGTATACCCGGGGAATACCATCAGCCTCACATGGGCGCCGAGGAGTCCCGTTTAGGCGATTGGGTTGCGCGGAAGCAGGGGTATGGAGGCAACCATGATAGAAAAGCTGATGTTTTGTCGTTTTGGCCCCAATCGCACCAGCGCTTAGAGCTCTCTCACACTCCACGGCACAGTATGGCAGATTGAGTTTGTACAAGCGTCCTTCTTCGTTGGGCGTTCCGGCAGCTTGCTCCTCCCGCTGTGTGTGCGGGGTGCCGTGCGCCGTGGCTTGTTAGCCAATGTTCCGATCTTTTATGGTGGTGATACATGCGATGAATCCCAATGTCAGCCTTGTGCACCGCACTGCCATTGTGACCCCACAGCTACGTTCTTTTTCCTTGATTTTGCGGCACAGTCTGCATACATTGAATGCGTCGCAGTCATAGGCAATAGTTCGTGCAGCTGTGTTTTTTTGGACCCCCGAAATGCTTCTATACATATACCACGCCAAGTACAAATCGGCTCAACGGCGGTGTTGAGGCATGTGAACATCCCACCTTATCGTCATTTGCCGGCTGCAGGCGCCGCCCGTGCCGTGATACGAGTGCATGACATGCTAATATTGTGGGGTTTTCGGCAAAGATTCTAGAAAGCTGCCTAGTCTAGCTGTACACTTCCCTGTTCCTGCACTCCCATTCGTGGAAGGTGTTGAATATTTTTGGCACATTTTAGTCAATCGCGTCTACAGGTGTTGCCTTGCACAGCAAAATCGAAGCTGCGGATGCGGAGCTGTCGTTCATGTTTTTTCGTAGGTACTCAGAGTAACATCATGATAATCATTAATTCATTCAGTTACAGTACAATTGGAGATCCGGAGATTGAGAAAAACGACTCTTTCATCTTAATCGCCACCGATATCCCCAGGCCGTTTTCTTACCACTGTTAAATTACAGAGAGACACCCAGCCACTGTGGAAGGTGTGGGAGAGTAAGAATCCCAGTTTACACGTCCCTTATCACTACGACTGGCTCTTTGCTAGACGCGGATGAGTGCAGCCGAGCACTACCTTCTTCCTTAATGTAAATAGTAGACTCTGGCGAACTTGCTTGGATTGACTGAATCTCTCCTTGATCGTTGATGAATGTCCGAAGACCAGTCATCTGAGCCCTGGGAACGGTCGGTAAGCCAGAAGGGCCCTTCCCGGTCCCAGACTCAAGTGTATCATCCAACAGCGTGTCTTTCCTCTTTCTGTTGAACTTTGCAGCAAAAGAGGCCGAGAAGAAGCGCTGGGCTTGCTCTTTGGGCGATAACGCTTTGCTGTTTTTCCGTGATACGAAAAAGCTTCGGAAAGCAGTTGCTGCCGCGAGGAAGACACCGACCTGGGCGCTGACGACAGTCCAATACAACTCCCATATGGTATCAACCATGTCATTGTTGATCAGTCCAGCAAGACGAGCGACGGTGGTGGCCATCATAATAACGGTCAAGCAAAGCGAGGATGCCAAAGCAAGCTTTTGCGTCCACTGTACTTTGATCTGCCAGATGATGCAAATGGGTATGGCAAGGACTAGAGAGCATCAGCCATGTGCTGGAAATGCAAGGGACAAACTTACTCATAGCATCACTGACGAGGTCGAGGACCATTTGGGCAGTGGAGTGGTGGACAAGAAGCTTCTTGAACCTGCCAGTGGCACATTGGACTAGCTGGATGTCAGCATAGTAAGGGTTGGAGGATCAGCTTACTCACGTTCTCTTGGGTCGAAATAGTAAGGGCACCCGATGTACCAGATAGCAATGCCATATCCAAGGCAAGCCAAGTTGAAGAGAACCACCACCCACCAGTAATAGTTGAGTACCGGTACCCGGTCAATAAGCTTCTTGAAGAAAAACAAGAAGCTCAACTTGACAGCGACCACAGAGGCCCAAGCTACCATACCACATACGGTGACCCATTTGTGGAAGTGGAATGATATCTGCATCCAGTCTGGAGGAGGTATGACTCCCGGGACGCCAGTCTGCAGAGCAACAATGAGATACATGCGATCCATGACTTCTTTGAACATGACGACAACGCTGCACAAAAGGAGGCTAAAAGCGAGAAGCAGGAAGCCATCATCGACAGAGAAGGATTGCTTCTGCACTCTGAAGCGAATGATGAAGCGTGTGGTGACTGCTACCACACATAGGGCAAGCATCACTGATTGGGATATCTAGCAATCATGTCAACGCAGAACAATTGGATGGACAAACGCCATGCTCACGATTAGGGCCTCTTTGGGCACACGGCCTGCTGCGTCCTCGGGCTTCATAATTGCGTAAAAAGAAGGCGAAAATTGATATGAGTAGGTATGGAGAGGGATGCCTTGTCAGCTTGCACGCTGACAAGACGAAGGAGAGACACCCTAATCCCTATATCATATCACAACCATTCGCATCTCGCAGTGGAAGCACAGTGCCGGAGGTGCGTCGTCAACTCTGCATGTCTTACGGCTTAATCTGCTAGGGCTTACAGGAATAAATCAACTCTATATCCCCCGCACATGGTTCAGCCTCGTCCAAGTGGTCACTTAGTTCCCGACGTAGCATTTCGGCGCCCCAGCCTCAGCACTGCCCGTGCTGCCTTCCGGCGTGCATGAACAGAGAGTCTGTTCTTTTTTGGGGGCCAAGGCATATTACAGGTACGTGGATTTGTAACGGGCGGCTAATCGTGGGGCAATGGGTGAATTGCCCCCACATTTTCGATAGCTTCCAAAGTGGGGGGCGGGTTTGGGGGCCGCATCCCCTGCGATGCACGACAACGATCCACAAGTACCCGCGCCGCCTGCGCCTCATTAACCGAAATTGGTACCAGAGGCAGCAGCAACAGTAACAATAGCAACAATAGCAACGACGATAACGACAATCTATCCAGCCTCGTCCCCCCTTTATCAGAAGACCTTCCGCTTCGCCCTCATTGAGAGGCTATCGAATCGTCATGGATTCCTTCTCATACAGTAGTATCGCATGGCAAATCGCGCTGCCAGCGGCTGTCGCCGCTATTGGCGTATTCACTTTCAAGATGATCAAGAACCGCATGATCTTCTACAGGCTCAAGAAGCAAGGTCTGGTACGCGGCTGCAATAGTCTCTTTGCACGCTTCCTTGCTGACGCTCCCATCTTTAGCCAATGCCTTCATGGGACTTTGGAGCTGGCAGCCTTCAGACACTTCCAGCTTTGCTCGAAAAGTTCCCCAAGGGCTCGCAGCAATCAGATGCCTTTACTCTCCTCTCCTACGAATTCAAGCAGTCGGATGGCTGCTTCTACATCGATCTTTGGCCTTTTTCGAGTCCGCTGATGGTGGTCACTTCTCCCGACCTTGCCATACAGGCTTGTCAAGAATACGACCTTCCTAAGCCACCTATTCTCATTCCCTTCTTCGCGCCATTTGCCGGCGGCCCGAATCTCTTCGATATGAACGGTGCTGAGTGGAAGCGTTCAAGAACTCTCTTCAATCATGGATTCAGTGCCAACGTGATGCTCGAGAGTACGCCCCACATTATCGAAGAGGCCGAGGTATATGTGGCGCTGCTGCGTGAGCACGCGAAAAAGGGCGACACGTTCTCGCTAGACGATCTGACATGCGACTACATGATGGACGTTATTGGTTCGATTACAATGTAAGCACACATGAGATATATCGTACTTTCGTGCAAGCGCTGACCATATCAGCAATGCTCGTCTCCACTCTATGACTCGACACAACGCACTTGCTGCTGCCATGCGGAGCTCCATCCAATGGCATTGTCAAGATGAGGAGCTGAATCCTTTCAAACGCTGGAACCCAATGAGACCTATCATCGAGTGGCGCAACGGCAAGATCATGGACAGTTATGTCGGCAATGAGCTAGATAAGCGATATGAACACTGGAAGTCCAATGAGCCATCCAAGGGGGCCAAGTCTGTCATGGACCTTACCATAGCAGCTTACATGGGCGAACGCAAAGGTGCCGATAAGCTTGATCCCGATTTCAAGAGATGGGCTACTACCCAGATTCGCCTCTTCCTATTCGCGGGACATGACTCCACTGCAGCTACTATTGTGTACAGTCTCTACATGATGTCCAAGCACCCTGAGGTTCTTTCCAAAGTGCGCGAAGAACTAGACCAAGTCTTCGGCAAGGGTACCGACTCAGCTGCTCGAGTCCTCAAAGAACACCCGGAGGAAATCAACAAACTGACCTACACAAATGCAGTGATCAAAGAGACACTGCGCCTCTTCCCTCCTGCATCAGGCATGCGAGGCGGGCTCCCGGGTGTCTTCCTACGTGACAAGAACGGCAACAAGTATCCCACTGAAGGCATCAACATTTGGATTGCCCACGGCGCTGTGCAGCGAAACCCAGACTACTGGCCCGAACCTCACAAGTTCATTCCTGATCGTTGGCTAGTGGAACCCGATCATCCATTGTATCCGCCAAAGGGTGGTTGGCGGCCGTTTGAATACGGCCCGCGTAACTGTATGGGTCAGACTCTGGCTATGCTCGACATCAGGATAACCTTGGCAATGACGGTACGTGAGTTTGACGTGCATGATCAGTATGAGGAATGGGATCGGTTGCATCCGTCTACTGATATCAAGACCGTCTTTGGCGAGAGGGCGTACCAAGTGCCTCAAGGAGCAGCTCACCCAGTCCATGGCTTCCCATGCAAAGTCACAACTAGGAATGTAGAGTAGGACACGTCGATGATGGGATCAAGAACAACAAGGTTGGGCGGGGTTTTGATTCAAAAGGTATAAACACCGACAAGTGTCAGACAGTATCTGATCACGGTGGATGTTCGGTGTATCGGAGTATCAATAGTGTACATATAAAAAGATGTAATCTAATTCACTGTATGTGGTTTTGAAAATGCCATGTAAATCAAGTGTATGCTCGGCTATGAACCCCCACCCGGCTAGCCCCATTTAGTAAATGACAAGTATCCGAGTCGGCTTTATAATTACACAGGTGGAGTACCGCATGCATACATCATCAAAACAACGCCGCTTCGAAATAACAATGTAAACAACATACACCAGAAACCATGTCAAGATCAGCCGTATTACCCATCCTACGGGCTATGCGCCCTAGGCTATCCAAGCCACTTACCAACAGTAAATGCCACTTCTCCACGACACCTCGCCCCCGTATCATGGATACCACAGGCTTCACCTCAACCCAACTCGAAGTACGAGAAGCCATCTCAGCCCTCTGCACCCAATTCCCTGATAGCTACTGGCGGCACCACGATGAAACCTCCACAGACCCTTCCTCCTTCCACGCTGCCCTCGCAAAGGACGGTTGGCTCGGCATCGCCTTACCAGAGAAGTACGGTGGTTCAGGCCTAGGAATCTCAGAAGCAACAATGATGCTTCAAACCATTGCCGAATCCGGCGCAGGTATCGCGGGAGCCCAAGCCATCCACGCAAACGTCTACGCCACACAACCATTAGCTAAATACGGCAACGAAAAGCAACTCTCCGACACCTTGCCCAGAATCATCAACGGCGAATACCGCACCTGCTTCGGCGTCACAGAACCGAATTCAGGGCTCGACACACTGAGCCTGCAGACCTCCGCCCAGAAACAAGAAGACGGAAAATCATACACCATCAACGGCCAAAAAATATGGATCACATGCGCCCAAGTCGCCTCCCGCATGATCCTCCTCGCCCGCACCGCCGCACCCTCCACCAAAAAGCGCAGTGAAGCCCTAAGTCTCTTCTGCATCCCCCTCGACCGGTCCCCAGATTCGGGATTAAGCATGCAGCGCATCAAGAAAATGGGCGGCCGAGCCATCGACGCAAACGAAGTCTTCTTCGACAACTACCGCGTCAGCGCCTCCACCCTCATCGGCTCCGAAGGCCAAGGCTTCCGCATCATCCTCTCAGGCATGAACGCAGAACGCTGTCTTCTCGCGGGCGAAGCCCTTGGCTTAGGCTACGCAGCACTTAGCCGCGCAAGCGCGTACGCGCGGGATCGCCGGGTCTTTGGGCGCGCAATCGGTATGAATCAGGGTGTTGCACATCCGCTGGCTGATGCGTATATGCGGCTTGAGGCGGCGAAGCTGGCGACGTATCATGCGGCGAGGCTGTACGATGCGAGTTTGAGGGATGACGCGATTCGTGCGGATGCCGTAGGGGTCGCGGCGAATAGTGCAAAGTATCTTGCTGCGGAAGCGGCGTTTAATGCGTGTGAGAAGGCGGTGCTGGTGCATGGGGGGATGGGGTATGCGCAGGAGTATGATGTAGAGAGGTATTTGAGGGAGTGTTTTGTGCCGAGGATTGCGCCGGTGAGTAGGGAGATGGTGTTAAATTATATTGGGGAGAAGGTGCTTGGGCTGCCGAGGAGTTATTGATGCGGAATATCACACGAGATATGGTGGGTTGTAGTGTACGTGTGAATTATTGAGTAATGGGGAAGAACGAGAAAAAGACGCCTTTGAATGCTAACTCGTATATTACCATTACCACAGTATGAATGGCGGAATCGTGTCTAATCGTTTACATCAAGAATTTCAAACGTGGGCTTGTTATGGCGTACCGATACAGCCAACCCGTTGCGCCTATACACCAAATTTTGCCATGACCAAAATTGTCTACTCATCAACGCTCTTCTGCTGGAGTCTCTTCTACCCGCTCTTGTATCAAGTCGACCTGCTTGACTGGATGTAGCAACACTGCTGGAAGACACATGCGGCCTTCGTGAGCCAGCTCGTATTCCTCACCACCATCATTATCGACCTTGTATCCCATCCAGCGCTTCCACAGGTTAGGCGCAAAGCCGGCGTGATAGTACCATGTGGTGCCGAGGAAGTTGTGTTGCCTCTCATCAGAAAAGACCGAAAGACGAGCACCTCCTGATGCGCCGTTGCGACCATTATTGAAAATAGCAGCGAGATACTGCGTGGGCCACTTTCGATCAATAAAGACAGGATGAGGCGCGTACACAGCTTTGAGACCGTGATGCAGAGCGCACGAGGCAGGCCACATTTCGCTAAACATGGTATGACGGAAGAGCGACTGTTCACGGTGCATGGTTTCCAGGAGCCTCCTTGACAAGCGTCCAGAGGTGTTGATGGCTGTTCGTCGTGGTGGGCGGCCATTCTTAAGATCATAACCAGTAGTATCGTCGGCCAGGATCCAGTTGGTCTGGTCAGGGTCGAACAGGGGGTTGAATACGATAAGATCTGCAGGCTCGCCTACGCCCCACTCATACTTGTCCTCAGTCATGGTAGTGTTTGGCTTTACCGCAGGGTCAATCTCGATATCTGGGTAATCATCTGGAAGTTCAGGGCCCCAGATTGCTTTCTCGGGCTTGAGCGTCTCCCGACCAGGGACATGGGGGTTCGGTGGGAGATGCTTAGACCATCTGTTTGCCTGGCTATTGGTGCCATGTTCAGTCTGCACACGCACTGTGTGCTTGAAATCCTCCCAGGTCTCATGCACAGTGGGTACGTAGAAACGTCCGTTGCGCTCCCATAACCCTTTGCGGGGCTGGGCGGCTGTCCACTTGGAGACTTGTTCGAAGAGATGATAGTAGTGTCCAGTGTATCGCACGTCCATCTCCCAGTGCCAGAAGTAGTCATATTCAGGGTGCTGGTGGGCAAAGTACGTTACGGGCATAAAAGTAGAGCGATAGGCGCCATGGACAGGCAAACCACGGTAGTTGGTCTCCTCGAGGCCTCCGTAGATTAGACCCATTTGACGTTCTGACCAGAGGGTGCCCATGCCGGCAAATTCAGCAGGCAAAGAGTTCTTGAGAACTTCTTCATAGACCTTTTCGTCGGCCCAAATCTGCTTGTTGTCATCCTTGACGTGGATCAAGAAGTGGACCTCGTATTCGCCTCCCGAGGAAAGACTTAGCTCGGAGATGAGAGCGCGAAGGTACATTAGATCCTCATCATCGTATTGGTAGTCCCACCATGTTCGGAGGAGGACTGCAGTACGCGGAAGAAGAGCCTTGTGCGCTTTCTTTGGCTTCTCGCGGGTTGTGGTGTCAACAGGTGTTTTCTCTTCAGTCTCAGTGTCCCGCTTGCGCATACTCTGGAAACCATGAGGACGAGGGGTGGGCTGCTTCTCGAAGCGGCCCTTGTTCTTTTCCAAGCACCGATTGACAGCGTCAGCCCAGTTGACCTCGCGAAAGTCGACCTCGGAATCAGTCTTCCAAACATCTTCAATTCCTTCCCGGTCACCCTCCATGCCAGCGCCAGTACCGCCCCGCCGCTTGCTGTAACCCAGACCATACGGACCCAACCGGCCAAAGCGCTCAAAACAGATGTCGTTTCTCAGACCCAGTAGTTCATAGCTTCCAATAACATTATCTGGCATGCCTTGGGGAACACCCTTGTATGCTCGCAGTCCCGGTACCTTGATAGTGTCATTGGCATCAACATAACATGTCTCAACCGGTCCGTACTTGTCTACGTAGTTTGAGCCGCTGTATTCTGGGAATGGGTCAAAGGGTATAGAATCAGGAATGTGTGCGCCTTCTGATCTCCGCTCTTTTGCCCCCTCCTTGGGCTCCGCAGCAGGCAGCTCAGGGTCAATATCCTGCTTGGTGGGGTATTCAGGGACATTCTTTTCCCGGCTGACTAGCGACCGGATTCCGCCATGATACCTCTTGAGGAACGGGAAGCTCTCCCATACGTTTGGCGGTGGGGGAGGCTTGTGCAGGCCAAGCTCGGCGTTTCTTATCGATTGCCAACTGCTGCTGAACAGAAACCACATGAACAGAAGCAGTGTGGATGCTATTGCCAACCCAAAGTATCGTGTACAGGCCCGGGGGTTTCTGTAGCTGTATGCGCTTACGGTAGGTCTCGATGGTGCTCTTCGGTGGGATTTGGGTGGTCGCCGGAGTGGCCGTGACTCGATGTTGTTTGGGTTTTGGTCGTATGCGCCTGAGGAGTGCCGCGAAGAAGACGGACTCGATGAGTCGGAAGACATGTAGGCTTCGTAGTCGTCGCTGTCGTTGCTCTTTTCATTGTATCCACCGTCTTCAACATCGCGCTCGGCGGAGGGTGCTTGGTTGTATGACTGGGCTTTCCTCTTGCCCACCGATAAGGGCCGGAAGCCGAGCATCTTGTGTGAATTCTGGTAGGAGTGCGACTATACCATGTGCAGTGTGCAGGCTATTTACGGGTGCGATTGCGTTGCGGGTTGAGAATGAAAATGTCGCTGAGGTACGCAGGGCGCTTGCAGTTGCGTTACCTCTACCGCAGCCAGTAACGTAGTGAAAAACGTCTCAAGCCGTGAAAAAGAAATCGTAAAGTTCGTAGCAATGCGTTGAATTGGAACGCAAAATGTCGGTACACGGTGACGAAGCCCCAGGCCAGGGTACGTACACGTCGGCGGGCGGCAATCTTTCCGCCACACTAAACAACGGGGCGTTGGCGCAACAACCACATCCATGCCCCAAGACCGCCCTAGCATACAGTCGACAGCACTTGACCAACGCATCTCAACAAAGTATCAGTATCTGTTCAGCGAAAGTAAATTGTTTTATTGTTATGTTTTTTTGATACCAAGAGTTGCTAGTGCGCGGCTTTTCAAACAGGACAAGTCAATCAATTGTGCAGCCTTAGTATCCGCTCGTGTAAACCTACATTGCAATGAAGACATGAGTTTTACGGACACTCGTCTTCTATGGAGATATCTGACAGTTGCCTAGTTGATTAAATAGCTTCTGTATTGGATAATCAAGCGCTGTGATATCCATCCCTGATTGCTTCTATGCTATAAAGTATCATTTGCTTCCAAACTACATCGAACGCCTCCTTTCCCATGCCGACGCCCAAACGCCATCTTTCCGTCCAGGACCCGCTCTCCCATTCAATCGCCACTTATTCTCAACCTAGGCAAGAAATGTGTCGATTCGTCGAGCTCCTGACAGTTCACTCATCGGAGCTACTAGCATACTCCCTCTTCTACACTCTCTGTTCGTGCAACGCGGTCAGACACGCTATTACATGTCATTCTTTCTCTCTGCTTCAACTTTCTTCCTCCAAAAAGCAAGATCGTCGACATCAGGTTTATAAATCGGTACAGAATCAAACTCATGGTACGAGGTATCGGTGATTCGGGGATGGCCAGCAAAGCCGAAAAACTCTTGGACGTCGCATTTGAAATTGGGGTCAATGAACATGACAGTGTCGTAACGGGGAGTTGACTGTGAAGCTTGATGGCTGCGTGGCTGATTTCGGATGGTGGTCGCGACGTTTGATCTAGGTCGATTGGGAACAGGAGTAGGAACTGGGCGTGCCCGGGATTTTGAGACATTCTGGCTGGGATAGTTGCGTACAACTCCGCCTACGGAAGGTCTTGGTGACAGAAGTGGACGCGGCACCATGTTCGCGACTGGATGTGGCATAGATGGCCGGTTTGCGTTAAGTGGAGGGGATTGAGAGACTGCAGTTGTCTTACCTTCGGCGCGACATTCCATCTCCAACTCTTTCAGTAAGAATAAAATACCCTGGTGAGCAATCTGGCAAACTCGGTTCTGTATTAAAGGCTCCATCTGGTTGATCAGTGGGGCGGCATTGTCGCCGACTAGGATGGCGGTTTTGATACTCACCAGGAACTTTTTGTATAGTTCCCAGTTAAGGTCAAGCTCTTGTCGGAGGACCGTCAAGAGTGGAACCGCGTTCCTAGGGTCTGGTGCTGGTGAAGGATCTTGTTGGTTGGATAAATTAGACATATGTGCTAAAGACTGTAGTTTTGCTGAGTTGAGAAGAAGAACAAGTAGTAGAATGGCGGTTGGTAAAATGACTGAGGATTGAGTAACATATGGCGCAAGAGGTTATGGAGTGAAAGTGAAGATGAGTCTTATTTGTTGTTGTAATATAAGTGAAAGAGCGGGTGACCGTAGTACGCAACAACCCAGCAAAAGATGGATGGCAGCTGGATGAACTGTAAACACTCACCAAACTAGACGCTTGAGTTCGTCGAATACATACCGGCCCCTCTATACCCAACCCGCAAGACTTTTTCGGCGCTGCAGGAAACTTCAAGAAGCACCCGCATTCCACCTCTTCGCAAAAGGATCATGATCTTGGTCCATCCAACGCACATATTCCGCGCAATCAGCCAATTCCTGTGCAATCGTCTCGCCATAATTCAACGACACAAACGCATACGTAGCATCGATGCCGGCACTGATCCCAGACCCAGTTACAATGTTACCGTCTACCACCCATCGCGCTTCGGGAACCCATTTCACGTCCGGACCCGTGCTCGTTGCCCACGCAAACGCGCGTTTGTTAGTAGTAGCTCTGCGACCATCCAGAATGCCCGCGCGCGCCAAGATAGTCGCCCCAGTACACACGCACAAGACAGCCTTCAAACTGGGATAGATCTGCTTTACGAAATCAATCTCGGTGCTCATATCACCGCGAGTTCCCACTCCCCCAGGTACAATCAGAACGTCAATGGCCTCGGCTGCAGCCCCCTCTTGCAGCTCGAGCTGCTGCGCAAATGTACGGTTCACAATCATGCTCTGCGAGACGTCCGTCTCTGGGTGCGAAAACATGGTGTTGCCAGCTCTTTGATGCGATGTTTCGACCGGATCGGATGTTTTGGCAAGCATGGTTAGTTTCGTGGGGAAACTGTAGAGCATGGCGAGCGAGTTGAAGACGTCGAGTGGGCCGAAGACGTCGAGCGCCTGAAAGCCTGGGAAGAGTAGTACGCCATAGCGAACGGGTTTGGGGTCGTTGACGTCGAAGAATGGTGGTTTGACGGCGGATGCTGTTGCGCCGTTGGCCGGGGGGTTGTGCAACGTGGTGGTCATGGCTTGATAGGTAACAAGGTTGTAGTAGAGGTGCGTAGATCTTTGGTGTCACGATAGCCTTCAGCCGCAGGTAGTACTCAGCCGCATTACGATCTTGTGGGGCAGCAGCTTTCATATAGGTATTACTGTCAGCTTTGCCGAGGCTGTTTTGGTCATTTCTCACAATGATACAGATTGCGGCTGAGAATATTACATGATGAGCTAGCGCTGCTGATTGCTTAGTGTAGTAGTTAGGGCCGCTGCGGATAACGTTTACGACGAGGCTGAGAAAGAGCACATGTCATTGTTCGCCTCGACTCTCCACTCACACCGCACACAAATAAGTGAAGGAAACGAATAATTTCCAGAGAGTGAATCAAATGGGACTAATCCTACACGGAAAATGGATAATCGCACTGTTACCAATACATTCCCTTTTTTGCGCCTGCTGTCCCAACACTGAACCAGACCCTTCGAATACCACGCATTCGATTGGAATACCCTGCTCAGGGATTCCAAAAGGGTCTCAGCAGAGAAACCAATCACACATCTCTTACTCCATATATGAACAGCAATATTTCTATTCAGAGGAGCTGCAAGAGCTGCATCCTCGTCCACCTTTCTCTTCCCACTTCAATCCACACAAATGTCCAAACACAAACACAAAGAAAACATGACAACTACGTCCTCCCCCAACCACTCTCACACCCCCGTATCTCAAACTCTCACACGATCCAACATCCAATCCTGGAAGTACGTCCTGCTTACACTCTCCCCTAAGCCACCTTAGTCCCATAACTGCCACACATAGCTATATCACTCGCCTTCACATCCCACACCCAGTAACCGCCCCGAATCTAACGCTGATACGGTGGAACAGAGACAGCATCCGGGAAGCACGCCAAAACAGCGCGTTTTTGGAAAAATGGCCGTGCATGTATTGCCATGGTGGCATCGATCTAAGTAGCTTGCGCGATCATACGCGGTTTCGGTGCCGGAATAGTAAATGTGTTGGTGTAGGAAAGTTGCAAGTGACGTGTTTTTGGGATGTTAAGGGGTCATAAGCGCTGTTTTTTTGAAAGGGAGTCAAGCGTTGGAAATAGGGCAAAGACTCAAGGTCGTCTTGTATGATATACGGCCTTTGGATCCAAGTTACCTTCCAAGAGTGGATTTAAAAGTCCTACACCGGACTTCTTCATCATCATCATCATCATCATCTATATCTGAACAAGTCACTAACAAAGATAACCTCAGACCACTCTCACCAAACCTTACAACACCTCAACCCTCTCAACCCCCCTCCCCTCATCCAACACAACCCTCACCATCCTCCCCCTCTCCTCAAACAACCCCTTCCGCAACTGTTCCAGGTAAATCTCATAACTAGGCATATACCCATCAATAAACTCCCTAACCCTCTGATCCTCCATCCCCTCGCCCCTCTCCTCAATCAACCTATGCTCCTGCTCCAACCTCCACTTGTACACATTCCCCAAATCCTCGGTATCAATATGAACAAAGTAGTGAAAATGGCTTGGTCCCATAAAAGTATCGCAGTACCGTTTCAGACACTCGTTTACCTCTAATAAATGGGAGACTTGATGTTGGGCGGGGGTATTGACGGCGAGTTTATCTTGGAGGGCGAGTGCGTGTTTTTGTTGGATAAAAGAGGGAGATACGGGTGTGAAACCGAGGCACCAGCCTTCGAAGATGACGACGGCGGGCTTGCGGGTGATGCGTGGCCAGGAGTGTTCTGGGGCGCGGTCGCCTTCGCCGTTGAAGCGGCTTTTGTCAAAGGAGGGGATGGCGAGGTGTTTGTTGCCGTCTGTTGCGCTCCAGTTTTTTAGTTCCTGGAAGAAGGATTGGGCGAGGGCTTCATCGTGGGTCCCGGGTTGGCCCCGCGTACGGTAGAGTTTGTTGGCTGGATCTTGGTTTCGCCGCTCGAGGAGCTCGGTGTGGGTCTTGTAGAAGTCGTCGAGGGAGACGGTGATACTGTATAGTCCGTGGTCTTCGGATAGGAGTTTTACGAGTGTAGATGCCCATGTTGATTTTCCTGAACCCTGGAGACCGGTTATGCCGAGGATGATGGGTGTGTCTGGGGATTCTGCATGTTGCTTTTGGATCCGGGGTAGGAGGGTTTCTAGCGCCTTGCGGATGTTTTGTTCAAGATTGGCCATGGTTGAGCTCGTGACCTTGGGTTTCATCAAGCTATGCTATTCTTTGGTTCACAAAAGTGTCGTTTAACGCTTGTGCACATTCAGATTGCCCATTGGATAGTCCATAGGTGAAGTTATTGGATGAGCCTAGTGTAGGCGCAGCGAAGTCGGCCCGAACAAACCCCGCACGTAGGGAAGTGCTCACCAGCCCATGTACATTCTACATCTGTACGTACTATTACCCTAACATACAGCAACAATGCAAACATCACGCCCCGTCCATAGAAAAGCCAATTTATTCACAAATCCGCCAGAACCCTTCTCTCCCCCCTTTCTCCCCCTCTACCCTCGCCAACAACAAGCCCTTTAATCTCCACACACGCCCCCAAAATCAATAGTCCCTCTCCGCTTCGCAAAAACTAAGCCTCCACCCAAAAAAAAAATGTCCCAACCAACCAACCGAACCAACCTACGAACCGCCCCTTCGCTACCACACAAACAACACACTCTCACCTCCTCAACCCCCCTGGTCCTATAGGCGCCGCAAAAAAATCCACACAAACATCAAACAAATCCGAGACATTTCCCCACCGCAACCTACTGTTTCCGGCAAATATGCGCAAAAAGCGTGGATTGCAGTCGTGATTCCACGGTTCAGATGGGGTGGTCGTTTGATGAGCTTGCGGGTGCACGCGCCTAACCCCACCCCCCTCCTCCGACTTGTTCAAGGGGAGGAGGAGGAGGAGAGATCACACGGTATGTCGATAGTGGGTTGCGCGAGTGCAAGCGCCCCGGACTTTTTTTTTCTTCTCTCGTCCTTCTTGGTGGACGTTTTACGTATAGAAGGGGGAGGGGGGGGGGCGTGACAGATTGACAGTCTTTCTTTCCTTCTACTTCTTCTTCTTCTTGTTGTTGTTGTTGTTCTTCGGTACGTAGAAAAGGCTATTTTTGGCACAAATGGTTCCTCTGTTCAGGGTCTATTTGGTACGAGTCAGACTTGTTATCTGATGTCTCCCCCCTTCGCCTTTCCCTTCTGAATATCGAACTTGCATCAAAACATACAGTAGAGTACACTACACAGGGCTTTTGTTGCATTTCAATCATTCTTCTAAACCAGCATCCCCTCCCTCTTTTTTTCCTTTCCAAAAAAGGGTGTCATCTGGTACAAACAACTCCCCCACCCCCATCTCCTTCCAGTCTCGCGCAACCGTACTAGTTTCCAATAGACTGAGCATGGAGCCTGCAGCAAAAGACGGCGGGCTATCTAAACAACCTGTAGTCTCCTCAACCGTTTTTCCTTATTGCTAGTGTCTTGGTTTACCTTTTCTAGCGCTTCTAGTTCCATCTTGATACGAAGAAGCTTCTTTTTCTTCGCATCCTTGATTCGGTAAAAAAAAATCGTACATCATACGGTCCCTTAGCTCACGTGCTTTATGTGCATATAACAATGTATTAGAGTACGTGTTTGAGCGTATCTCGCGGAGAGAGAGGGAAGCTTTCGGATATGTAGAACACGTGGGGGGCACAGGACAGGACCCCCCACTAAACGTCATGCATGTAGTGGGATAGCATCATTGTTTATATAAGCTTAGTATAGTGGTAGTAGTGATGATGTCGAGATTACTGTATAAAATAATATATCGACACGTCGTGCGCTTATGTGTATCCTTTGTGGGGTAAGATTTTCCACTTGGAATGGCAGGGGGTGAGTCAGGGATGAGGCGAAAAACATGGAGAGTCGGGTTGGCGGGGGGCATGACGCTCGGCACACCAACCTTGTTCTTCATTCTTGATTCTTCTCACGTGCAAACAATGAACGACAAGCCGCGGCTTCACAATACTCTCCGGAGAGAGGAGGTTCACGCTTCAATCCAGACGAAGCAAAGTCTCTGATACTATTGTATATTCGAACCGTATCTATCGTGTATAAAATTGCTCAAGGCGTCTAATGCTCTCTTCAAAAGCATGACGGAAAGGGTATCTTCGCCTCTCTTCCTAATGCTTTTGGTGTCATAACGCCGTTTTAGTCTAAATCGACCTTTTAAAGAATAATTCAAAAACCCTTGCGTCTAGATAACATGAACGCTGAAACACAGTGGATAAAGGAAAGACGTGAAGTGAGTTGAGAGTGGCGAATCTACAACTGGACAGGTGCAGTTGGATGCTGGTGGTGGGGGTGACTAGAGAGTCGAAAGGTGAGTCAACAATGGCGGCATCGACTCGCAGCACTTGCGAGTCGGCGCATGGACCGAGGGAGTCTATTGTTTGACGCGCATTCAAATCTTTGCGTGTCTCAAAATCTGGCTGTCCTGCTGCGCTTGCTGGAGCTTGAGGATCTCTCTCTGCTCCTGGAAGACCTGGCGCGCCCTCTCGAGGACCATCTCGAAACCCTCCTTGCCCTTTGCGGCGTTTTGCTGGAAGCGCTCGACAGTAAACTGCTCGATGCTGTTTTTGATCTTCTGCCAGCCACCACAGAGCGCTGTAATCTCAGCTCTTTGAGTAAATGAGGTTTTGGCGTCGGGCGAGGAAGCAGCAGGTCGGTAGATGCAGGTTTCGCGTACATTGAGCAGGTCGGACCAGGTCATGTTCATGGAGCAGAGGGTGAGCTTCTTCGCGACAGGGTCGACGTATGAGGTTTCATAAACCATGGACGTGTCTTGGCCACCGAGGAGGGACTGTATCCATTTTGGTGTCGACTGTTGGCAAGTGATGAGGCGTTCAGTTCGCAGCTATCGCGTATTAGCCGAATGCTCTCCATGACGATTCCGCACGTGCCCCGCCTCGCGATGGAGAGCCGTGGTGCTTTTAGCACATGAAAAGGAGTCACTTACAATTCCTGTCGCTGGGTCTACTGAGCGGCTGATGGTGTCGACGGCGATGACATGCGGCGTCTTCTCGTTCCAAGGGCCATATTTCCGCCAGTTGCTCGTCGAGACCTCCTCCCACGAGTAGTCAAAGTCAATCGTCTGCTGAAAGTACTTCATCGTGTGGTCGTGTGCCGATGATGAGCTCGGTAGCTCTGTATATATGCGCGCTGGTGTTGGGCGCAAATTGTCGAAATGCGCGAGGTCTGGTGATGTAAAATTGATAAGCCGCGATGGGATTGGTGTGGGCTTTGAAGTGGGTTTATGGTGGGCTGGAGGACGTGAAGGGGTGGAAAAGGTCTGGGAAGCTCGGTAAAGCCAGCCAGCAAGCCGTGCGCGATAAACGATCGACGGGGGGGCGGACGGGATGTGAGCTCAACGTTTTTCACCGCTCGAGCGCTTGACTTGATTGCAGATTGCGCGTTCGCTGGGGGTTTGGTGAGATGCGGTGTGAACAGATGGAGAAATGGTGCGCTGGCAAGCAAAACAAAGACAATATAGTAGTATGATTTGTCCAGAGTTAAAAAAGATGCGACTGGGGTTACCGAGACCCTTCTATCCGCGTAAGTCTCCGGCAGATGGGCAGAATCTTCGCCACCATGCCCATTTGAGCCTATCACATGCAAGCCGCTAGCAATGGGCCGGCTGAGTCGTGTGCCTCTGTGGCCAATCCAGCCCGGCTCTCTCCGGATGACGTCCTGCAGCCAATCACACGCCTGCAGTTGGTCGACGCCGTCGGGAGAGCGCGATGCAGGGCGTGGGGTTCCTGGCGCTTGGAAGGACATGAACAGCCTCATAATTCCCAGTCGGAGTCATCACGCGACAGGCCGTATGCAGCAGGTCCAAAGGCATATACTCACCATCGACGATGGTGTAATCACGACATTTTCGTAATTCTATCTACCATGCTACTCATATATACATGCTTGGTATCATAACTTTTGATATGAAGCGCCAGAACGCCAGACGATGCTATGCAAAGTAGAAGCAACTATCGCTGCTTATCCAAACCCCTCAATCCAGCCCCTCAATGCAACCCCGCATGTCAGCACCTCTTACAACTCCAGTGCCTTCTGTGCCATTGCCAAAGCACCGTCAAACGTCTTGTTGCCTCCGATGAAGCCGGCGGCGTGGACGAAGACGCAGCCAGGGATGCCTGATACTTGGTCCAATTGCTCATCCCGGACGCCCTTCCATGCGTCGGGAAGGTCCTTCCGGTTCTCGAAGCCGCCGTTCTCTTTGCTCACGGCACGAATGCGCCATTTGCCGTCGGGCTTGTCTTCGGGGAAGAGCACATAAAGGACCTGAGGAGCAACACTCTCGGGCTGCGGCGTCTCCTTCTCCAGCGTGTATAGGTGGTCGGCCCAGGGCATGCCTTCAGGAAGCACCAAGATGCGTCCCTGCGCATCGTACTTGAGACGGCTGTCGTAGGCTGACTTGACCTGGTGGCGGGCAGGGAGCCACGACTCGGCGCGGTCAACGAGCTCGTAACGGAACTGCTCGCCAACAAAGCGAGAGGCTGTCATGAAGCGGCTGTCCTCCTCAGCCTGCTTGGCCTCTGGTGTCTTGGTCTCGTCGGAGAGTGGCGACTTGGGCCCATAGTTGTAGCGGTTTACAACACTGGCAATGCTGAAGCCGCGGTCCTCAAACTTCTTCTCGAGCCCCGCCTTCTCAAGGTCCGTGGGGGCAATGACGTTGATGCCATTGTCGTTGGCGTCGAAGGCCTCGATGAAGTCGTTGTAGATTTTCTCATAGAGCAAATCGCGGTCAGGGTCCTGCAGTCCGGTGACAGCAGTGATGATGTCCTTGCCAAAGTGCATGTACACAAGTCCTGCAGAGGACAGCTTGGTCTTGTGGCCGGGGAACACGACGTCGAAGCCGCGCTGGTGGTGGTCGTAGCGCCTGGTGTTGTCGTCGTACTCGCCGCCCACGTCCACAACCGTGTGGCACTCGGCCAGAACAGCAGGGTCACGGGTGCGGACAAGCTGCGAGTCGCGGTACGCAGGGAGGAGCTGCAGCATGGACACGGCGAGGGCTTCGTCGGCGTGGAAGTGGCCATTGTGCGTTCCGATCAAGGGCGCATCCGTCTTGAGTCTCTTGGTGGGGTTTTCGGAAGCCATTGTTCGGGTGTATAGAACGGGGTTGGGTGGTTTTAATGGGCGATATACAGGGCGAGCTTTTCTAGTAGTTTTTGTGGATGTGTGACAGAATTGGTTCAAGCAATTGATGAGCTGTAGTAGTTGCGGGTAGAGACTTTTGGTGGCAGGCATAGGGTGAGATGGGCGGTCCCGCAGCGGGCACAAGCTTGGCACTTTTCTTCTCTCCGGGCACTAGTGGGGTGCCAGGCTGGACCCAGCAAACCCATGTCGGCATCAAAAAAAGCTGTGCGCAACAACAACCACAACAGACACAAGACAGACGTCGGCAGCGAGACTGACCGCCGGCAGCGAGAAAGGAGGCTAGAAGAAAAACACACGGCACCGCCTAAACTCGTGCCGTGCCTTCGTCACACTGGCGTGATTCCAAGATTGCGCACGCGAGCACGCAACAATCCCATCAATACATACACACACCCCATACATACTACAACGCCCAGCGCCTCGTCTGCTCGCTTGCACAGATCCACCTCCGAGTGCCTCGTCCGCTCCCCTGGTTTTCCGGCGAGCGTTGCCTTCTCTTGTCCGTGTGACGGCCAGTCAGCATCAGCCGCCCGCAAAGCTCGAGCACTTAGCGAAATTGACACGTGAAGATAGTCGATAGTCACCATCAGGCCAACCCACCGCCCGCACAACCTCGACCACGCTTGATCCCTTGAGCTTCTCCCCGCGGCCCTGCGCGACCGCTGCGCCGCCAGACTTCATTCCTTGACCGCCGTCGCCCACGTCACCCGCCGGGCTCGTCGCTGCACGAGCTTGGCGACGACGGCATCCGCACATGTGGTCAACAGCAACGAGAGTAGTCTCGTCCACTACCTTTCTCGGCGCCATCATATTCACCATCCCCCTCGCCTTTGACATTGGCGGCCGGACTTGCGGCCTGGCCTTTTCCCTGTCCCTCAGCGCCTACTACTTCCTCTACTCGATCCTCCGCTTAGCTACGCCAAACACCTCTCGCTTCCGCTGGTTCCTGTGCAACGTCGTTGCTTGGGCGCAATGGCTGGCCATACCCACACTGTTGATCTGGAGCCTCAACAAGTTTTCCATCGATGCCAACAATAACTCGGGCTGGGTCGAGCGTACCTTTGGCGGCAAGCGTGCCGACTTTGAGAGTGTGCATGAATGGATATTTGGGGCTGAAGGTCTGCTGGAGAGTTTCTCGATTGGTGCCTGGGACAAGACGCTGAGATACAGCACGCCTGTGTTCCAGGTAGCCGAGGGCTTCTGCAGTCTGTTGGTTATACAGGCTGCAGGGCAGATTACACGATGGGTGGTGAACCGGGAGCGCGGCGACAGCTGGATGGTAAGATTTTTCACAGCATTGTACTGGACGTTGCTAACACTAATGTCTGCAGATTGGTCTCCTCATCACCTCTGCCTCCATCATCTCAACCTCTGTCTACTTTTTGTGGCGTATCACCACGTTTCCCGAGATTAGCAATGTGGATGCTATTTTGATTGGCGTCGCCATTACGACTGCCAGCTACCTTGGTGGCTGGGGTATTGTCAGCGCACGAGGTAACCCGGTTGAATCCTCGCTTTTGGTGAGTTCTGGTCTTTTGATAATGCTGGTCCTTGCTAACTCCCAAAGTTCGCCTATGTCACTCTCTGCATCTACCAAATCTTTACCGACTACCAACCATCTCCAGGCTCCGTGAGTGAATCCAATGTCTCATCCGAGCCTGCTCTGCCTCCACTACCACCGATTATCATGGCTTCGTACACGACTCTCCTTCACGCCCTTGGTTCCCTCCCCACCATTGCCCATACCGGCTTCAACCTCATGGTCGGTGCCATTATGACCATTACGCCCTCGGTCATCATCTCCCTGGCCTACCGCGTATTTGTCATGTACGCCGCAGCTCGCATCATACCCGCCATCCGAGAAAGCGGGGCACGCGCACTATCGCAAGAACCCAGCCTGGACGACGACGACGAAACGTCCAAGATTCTCGGCTTCCTGACGTGGTTCAGCCCCAGCATCATCATCGCCGTCTACACGAGTCTACTCATGCAGCACTTTGCCAGTGGAAATGGTAGCGATGGCAGTGCGGTGACGGGCGAGTGGTGGACGAATCAGGGCGGTGATGCAGGTGGCAACTTTTGGCGATGGATCAATCTCGGCATTACCATGGGTCTTTATGCGATTGAGCTGAAGATTTCGAATGCGGATGATGATGGGAGGTTAACGAGTCACTGGAAGGTTGACTAAATGGGGTATATGAGGCGGGGGAGGGAGGATGGGAGAGGGATAGATAGGGGGAACTGAGTTAAGTTCAGACGACGACGAGGGGCAAGCTGCGCGAATGGTGTTAAAAGGAGGAAGTGAGGGGCATGCTAGAGAGAGAGCATGAAGAAGTTCACCTTGGTTGGAGAAGTGACACATGGCGTGTGTATGAGCAATAGCTGGGTCATTTTGGAGGGCGAGATCGGGAGAGAGCAAGGAAAAGAAGAAGAAGAAGCTGATTCACCTCTTCTTTCTTTGACCTGTGGTTGCTGGTGGCGGTGGATTATTATTTTTTCCTGGGCCGTTTTCGTTTTTTTTCATCTTCTTCATCATCATCATCATTTTTCCTTTCTTCTTTTTTTTCATTTCTTTCTTCCATGTACTACACTACCTTTTAGCGCGGCATTTTTTCAGATACCCCAAAATTTGGATCGTAGTTGGGAAATCCCGTTCCTTTTATTTTTCTTTTCTCTTTTGTATTATCTGGCTCCTTTCATCCCTCTCTTGTTTGAATTTTGTAGGGGAGGGGCGATGGGCATGGTTGATGGTGTTTGCTCGAGTGGTGTGTGGTTTTTTTTGTATAGTAACTTGGAAGAGAGGACCTAAGGAAGAAGGAGGGAGGGATAAAGAATAGGGTGTGTAGGTGGGCATGCATTTCGGTGTTTTCTTTTACTTGCATTAGAAAGATGAGCGGGAGGGGAGGGGGGGGAGGGGGAATGGGTTAATCGCATCATCTTCTTCATCTTCTCTTTCTTGCCCTTGTTCCGTATTTCTTACCGCATATCAACCGTGCAATGTCGAAGAAAATCACGTATCCTTTTCATCGTCATCTCTATCATCCCACCAAACACTCCCCTCTCTCTCTTGTCGTTTCTTTATCCCCCCCGCGCAATCCCCCTCGCACTCGTACGAACCACCCCTAAGGATCTCCACTCTGCCCTACCCTTGCATCCCTGTCTCTCCTAACCACCCCCCTGTCACTCGCGACTCACACTCCTCCCATCGGGCAAATATCGGCGGGCAATTCCCTTTTCCCTTCTACTACGGTCATAGCCGCGTATCCACTTTTATCTTTTGGTGGTAATGTCTCCAACGGTTAGCGGGTAGGTTAGGGTGATGAAGGAGAAGGGGGAAAGGTTACTCCAATTTTTGTTTGGTTGATGATGGCGCGCTTGGGGGAGAGAGTGGACCTCCAAGTTGCGTCGCTGCGCGTGTGCGAGGTGTGGTGAGGGGAGGGTGCAGGGATAGGGAGCGAGGTGGGGATTTGGAAGCGGGGATGGTGAGGGGGGATGTGAAGGGTGTTGGGGGAGTGAGATAATGCTGTATGGGAGAGAGAGAGAGGGGATTAAGTTTTACAACTTTCGTTATCAGATCATCTTCAAAGCATGAGTGTCGGGGAGTCTCACGAATCGTGATGTTATGGGGGATTTTTTTGGAGTAGTTCTTTTCCCCGGGGACTGGCGCATGAACGTTATGTGTGTGTGGAGAGATGGAACGATTGTTAAGCGCCGGGGCGTGTGGCGAATTATGATTAGATGCTTCTTTGCGTCCATGGGGTATGTGTGCATGTGTGCTGGAGGGTTACATGGAAGGGTAGGTAGGTGGGATGGGTAGGGCGCGTAGGTGAAACGGTGTGTGGGGTGATGTTTGGAAGTGCTACGTAGGTAGACGACGTATGATGGGGAGATGAGAGAGACGTGATAAATAGGTGGGCTTGTTGATGGGGTCTGTTGCGAGGATGCAGATGAGCTTGTACATTGGCTTGAAGGGGATGTGTTTTGGTCAAGGGTCGGAGTATACGTAGAAGCTGTCTCACGTTGTGTTTATGGAAGGAGCATTGTTTACACCAGCTCCTGCTGTTTCGACAACGACATGTTCGTACTGTCTATTTGGAGAAGGACCCACTTTTGTGTAGTTTCAACATGGTAAGAAGCCAAGGGCATACTTCGGCCTTATGCATATGCACCTCATTTTACCACGTACTTTGCAGTATCTCGTTGCGTATCGGTGCATTTATACTTGCCAATTCTTCCACCACAACCATGAAATTGACTTTTTTTTAGAAATCTATTAATGGATGGAAAGCTGCTAATGTGTTCTTGATATCATCTGTCATGGTTGAAAGAGGCAATCCTCCCTACACCGCCAGAGTAAGTTCAAAGGATTTTGAGTTTTCGCCACAGCAATGACGGCCATTTCGTCTAAGTATGGTGTGCAGTGCGGACCAGGGGAGCATTGGGCAAGTCGATGTAAGTGAGATGTGAGAGTTGTACACATGTCATCTTGACGGTTCTGGGCAAGCAGTTGATTGTGTGTGCAAGTGAGAGCGTGTGATGTTGGGCAGCGGTCGAATCGAGTCTAGTATGCTGCACGGCATGTGGACCATGTCTGGATAATGCCGCAATATTTTGCCGAGGGCGAATCCTACAGAGTGATTATCGGTGACGGCAGATGTGCAAACCTGCTCGTAATCTTGATGGTGGTGGTGGTGGGCAGCGGCGGTATATGGAAGAAAAGTCGGCTCACGGGTAGTGGGAGCTGTTGGCCAGAGCTTCACTTTTTGTGCTAATGGGTGGTTGGTGGCCGTGCGCCGAAGGAGGGTTCAAGGCGGGCCGAAGAGGGTTGAAGGGCGAACCTTTGTGTTTAGAGTAGGAGTAAGCATGTAGATGGGATATGCATGTATGCCGAATGGGTGGCGCATGACATGTTTGGAAGGGTGGATGCATCATCTTGGACACGGAAGAAGATGCTCCATAAGCGATTGGGGGGTCGGCTTTGGCTGGGACGGCATGTGGCGGCGTAGGGCGACAAGCGCGTGTGGGTTCCGCGCTTCCGTTCGCTACTCGAGTCAGACGGCAGAGCGGAAGGATGAGACGGAAAGGCAAGAGAGCAAGGCGAGGAGCAGGCAAGGAGCTGACTGAGCATCCAAGCCAAGGGGTGAGCCTGTTTGGGAATCCGGCGCATTGGAATTCAAGCTGCACAGCAAAGGAGACGATGCCGTGCGGCGCAGTCCCCGTTGTTTGTCTGATCGCTAGCGGGAACGGAACGCGCCGCGAGAACCACGGCGACGGAGTGGTGGGTTTTTTTCTGTGGTGCAGTGCAGGGCATACGCGGTGGGTGGCAATGGGAGACGATGCATATGTACAAGTACCTACTACATGGTGATACACATTCTCTCGAGACACGGCGACGTGCCCGACAAACGGCCGCGCTTAACGACGAGGCTTTTGGCTAGCCGTGGCATGGAGAGGCGGCGCGCGCTGGTCTGTGATTGGGCAGGAGCTACAGTCGCTCAGCATACCATGTGTGTGCAACCCCAAGCGGACTGGCGCAGGCTAGCCGAGGCAAAAGAACAGGCCTCTGGCGCGCTGGGCGCTGGGCCATGACTGCTCCAACCTTTTTTGTTTTTTGCCCGTCTGGCGCGCGGGTTCCTGGAGGGCAGCAGAGTTTGCAGCAGAGGCGCCCGCGGGTGAGCGAGGCCGACGGTCAAGGCGAGGGGGGAGGTGGAAATAACAAAAGTATATACTTGGCACGAGACGGGCCGGACAGCCAACCATGCGGCGTAGGGCAGGAATGGCAGCGGCGGTATGTATGGATATGGGTTTGGTATGAGGCACACGCACGCTCGACGGAGCTTTGTGGTAGCACATATGGCGCAGAGTGGACGGGCGTAGCGGTCGAGGGCGTGGAGCTCATAAATGAAACACGGCGAGACCCATTGGGCGCCTTCTTGTTTGGTGCTGGGCTCTTTGGGCTGGCTCAGGGCAGGCGGTTAGCAGGAGGCTGTGCTGTGCCATGTGTGCCATGCCGTGATGGAAGCGCGCGGGATGCTGGGCGATACGCAGGCACCGATCTGATGACGACGCAGCCGGGCCTGGTGATTTGCAGGCGGGCAGGCGGGCAGGCAGGGCGTTGGCCGGTGGCGGCGGCGGCGGGCAAGCAGGAGGACAGCAGCAGCAGGCCGAGTATGTAGCAGCCCAGCAAGGCCCCTCAGCCAACAGCCAACAGCCAACAGCCCGCAGCCAACACGCCCAAGTGCCAATGCCGTGTATGTACTACTGACATGCACACATCCAGCCCATGCATGCCTCTACACACTACTTACATACACACACGTCTTTGCGGGCGTTGGCCGCGGCTATGCGGTATTGTCGCGCGTTTGAGCCCGCCCCACCCATCCACACCAATCACAGCCTGCCTGGGCGGTGCGGTGGGCCCTGCCCGGCGCCTAGCCGCTTTGGTCGATGATCCATCTGTGCCACCCTTGCGGCCTCTCCACCAGCTCTACCCTCCTCTACACCCACGAAACGGCTGTAGGGCTGTAGACGCGACTTTTCCGCCAAAAAAACGTGGTAGAGACCACAATGCAGGGTCTATATTCCCCAGATATCGCGAAAACCGCGTCTCGGGACCCTCTGTGCGCTTCTTGCTGCTCTCTTCCTCGCCGTCCGGGTGGGCAGATAAACGCGGGGAACAGGGGCGTCTGCACGTCGGGCCAATGGCAAGGGCCCGACCGGGGGGAAGCGCCTTCCATCCTGGCCGGACCACCAGCACAAGGAGCGAACAGCCGCCTTCTGTTGCAAGCCTGTCTGCCTGCCTGCCTGCCTGCCTGCTGCTGCTAGGCCTGTTGCTCATCCGCTGGCAGCAGCCCTCCCACATCCGCCCAGCGCCAGCGCCTTATACTCACTCTTGGTCCCGCCATGGAAAAGGCGCACCAGCTCCCGTGGCTCTGCTAGCTAGCTCCATCCAAAGGAGCCGCTCTCCATCCAAACCTGCCACATCCCTCCCGCCCTCTGGACCATCATCACTACTGCTCCCGCCCGCACAACTGCCACTACTTGACATCCCCCCTCCCCGCCATCACACCTGCCACTATCACGGGCACGTCCCGCCACCATTCCATCCATCCATCCACCCATCCATCGCCATCGCCTGCTCAACTCCCCCCCTCTCTCTCGACTACCCATCCCGCCAACTGACCAGCACGACCAAGAAAACCATCTCTCCGTCTCATTGTCCATCCACCAGCCGCCTGCATTGTGCACCACGATACACACTGCCCGCCAGCACAGCGGTCGTGCCGTGGTGGCTCGCCTCTCTGCGTCCCCATCACAGTGGTCTTTTTTCCAACCGTCTCGAAACTTGATCAAGTCCCTTCGGCCAAATTTGATATTGCGCCTCGGACATGTCGACCGTGCTGCATATGCCTGCCTTTAACACCGCTCCCCATGGGCCTGCCTTTACATCGGTGAATGGTCCCTCATCTGTGAGCCCCACCGACGAACAAAAACCACCAATTGTTGCCAAATCTTCCACCTGGAGTCCAGCCTCGCGGGGCCAAGAGAACAGCTACCACTCTCCCAGAAGTGACACCAGCCCCTCCACTGTCAGCAGCAGAGACAGGTCCCCCGAAAGCGTCAACAAACGCAGGCGGTCTGCCTCGGAAGAAGACAATATCGTTCGCCGGAGTCCGGGCGAGTTGGTCCCCGGTTCACGCCAACTGCCACACCCTTTCCACCCCATGAGCCGCGAGACGCTCACCACCATGGACGCACCCCCGCAGCAGAGTCTTCCGCCACTAGGTCGTCCCGATGCCGAGCGACGCTGGCAGACGGAGCCCCGTGAGCTACCTCACACCGGCCACCAGCACTTTGACCACCGGGATCCACGTCCTGCTGACCCCGTCCGCCCCAGCATCTCGTCAGACTCGCATGCTCGCATGGGCAGCGCAGGCGAAGCTGAGCTCGATGACACGAGCGCCACTGAAGTCACCCGCGCTGGTGTTCAAGTCGAGCTGAAGAAGCGAAAAAGGGTAAGCAAATTCGGCCCCCATTTCTTAGGCACCAGCTGACTGTCTGTAGCAATTTGCCAATCGCACCAAAACTGGCTGTGGCACTTGCAGGAGGCGAAAGAAGAAGTGTGATGAAGCAAAACCAGAGTGTTAGTCTCAACCATTTTCTACCAATTGCCCCCCCTGACATCAACCTAACCTTACTCAACAGGCAACAACTGCACTCGAGGTGGCTTTGTCTGTGAGGGCTATGCCAACAAGGTCCCATGGACAAAGAATGGGCCTGCAAAAGCCCCACCTGCTCTGCAAGCAAAGGAAAGGCTATCTGCCATACCAACTTGTCCAGGTTGTAGTCGACCTCACATCCCACACTGCGCGCCTCACTCCACTGAAGCCGCTTATCCACCACCAGACATTCGCTCAGCAAACGGCCAGGACCGCAAACCATGGAACAACTGGCCCGAGCCGACACCACCGCCACCGCCGCCAGTTCGAGCACCTTACCCACCAGAGGGTCCTCCATCAGGCCCTGTGCAGTATGGACAACCTCCACCGAGCCAGCACGAGAGACACCTAAGTCATGAAAATCAAGCTCCGCCTCCACTACAACAGCCACTTCATCAACACAGCTCTCGTGTTTACCACCACACTCCTCACACCATGAGCCATATCCCTACCAGCAGTCCTGCTCCCGCACCTGCGCCCGCACCTGCACCTGTCCTGTAAGTAGTCATCGCTTTCTAGCTCTGCGACCGGTTTGTTCGTTGGCACGCCTGCACCACTTGGTTGTGTTTTTCAACATGCATCATAAATATCGGAATGTTTGCTGACAAACATATAGAGCTTCCAAGGCTGTCGTACAACCACCGCAGCAACATCATGTGGCCCACCAGCATTCTCGTCCCCCTCCGCCATTGTCCACTAATATACCTCCTGCACAGTCACCAGTACGCTTTCCACCAGCTTCCTCGATGCTGTACAAATCCGAAAAAGACAAGATGCTTGCAGGGGAACCCTTTCTCCCCTTTGATAGGATCCTAATGGACGAACGTCACCAATGCATGGGAGCTCAGCAAAATTTCAACAACACAGCTTATGCCACGAACCAATTCTCAAAGCAGACAAGGGAAGGTCTCTTCAAGACTATCCTGGCAGCTAGATGGATTCCACCCCGGAAAGACGCCAACGATGTTATTAGCCATTTGGGCAGCAATGTCTTTGTTGCCGCGCCATTTACCTGTGATTACGGATACCACCTGAACATTGCCGAGAATGTTGTCATTGGTTCCGATTGCCATCTTCACGACTCTGCGAGGATCTGTATTGGAAGAAATACCAAGATAGGCGCCAGAGTCACAATACAAACGCTTAAGACGCCGACCGACAACAAGTCGCTCAAGGGCAGCAACGGAACAGAGATTGCGCAGGAGGTGCACATTGGCGAAAATGTCTACATTGGCGACAACTGCGTCATCGAGGCAGGGGTCAAGATTGGTGAAAACACAATTGTGCGCCCAGGCTCGGTAGTCTCTCACGTATGTCAAAACCCACGATGATTTGCAGTATAGACACTGACTTTTGACAGACGCTTCCCCCCAACTGCGTGGCTCAGGGCAACCCTGCCAATATCCTTCCTAATTGACTCTGATTGATCAGAGAACGAATCTGAGAGACTCGGCTGCCTGTCAAGCAACCGACTTCGTACTGTAAAGACGCTGAACGCTTTCGGCGCATTTCACGAATGACTTTAATGTCACATTACGCACCACCATGTGGGGGTGCCTGGAGTTATTGGCGTTTCACAAACCGGAGGATACCCATTGCTACGCGTTCTTGTGTTTTTTTGTGGGTTTTAGGATACGAGGCGAGTTTATGGTACATAGTATACGTAAGGAAACGGGCGGTATCTGACTTGTGACGTCTCGTATTGTATCTTGGTACCAAGCCTGCTGGACAGGGCATTGCTCAAAAACGCACCAAAAATATACTCATCTCCTCAATTGCTCCAAACAGACGTGTACGTATGACGATGCATGACTCGTACCAGCCACTCGGCTACAAAGACGGAATGCAGTGGTTTAGCGTATTGTCGGGAGGCTGAACGCTGCTTCACGTGCGTAACATGATCCGTGCGCCCAATTCTGAGAGAGGGCCCGCGCGGGTTTGCAAAATGCCCGCGGGCGAACATCATCAATCGCAGTGCCACACCACCAGCGAAGGCATTGCGGCCAACACACCCACAACAATGCCACCCAAGATACCTCTAAACTGGGGACTCCCACCGCCACCTCAATTCCTCATTCCTTCGACAACAACAGCGCGATGTCTCCTCCACCAAACACCTCCCACATCCTCCTCTCCACTCGCATACACCTCAATCCGCACCATCAAATCCACCTTTTCCCCAAAACCCGACCGCTTCGCACACCACCCCTCCAAACCCGCCTTAAACAGCACTTCCACGGCCGCCCTCGACCGCAAAGCCCACAGCACCCCGCTTCGCACGGGCTTACTCGCCATAAAAAAGGGCATGACATCGCTCTACGACACCGAAACCGGGAAACGCACCGCTTGCACCGTCCTCCAATTCGACCGCAACCAAGTCGTGGCGCATAAGCGACGGGATGTGCATGGGTACTGGGCTGTGCAGATTGGGGCGGGTCAGAAGGAAGCTAGGAATGTGACAAGGCCTATGCTGGGCCATTTTGCGGGCGCGGGCGTGGCGCCGAAGAGGTGGGTTGCGGAGTTTAAAGTCAAGGGGGAGGAGGGGTTGCAGGTGGGTGTTGGGGAGTGTGTGGGTGCGGGGTGGTTTAGGGAGGGGCAGTGGGTGGATGTCAAGGGGGTGGGGAGGGGGATGGGGTTTGCGGGTGTAAGTTTTTTTCTTCTTCTTATCTTATATCGGGAGGGTTTTTTTTTTGGGGGGGGGGCTAGGTAGAACGAGCATGAGGCGAGGGGTGATGTTGGGTACGTTTGCAAGGAAGAAGAGGGCTAACACGGGGAATTTAGGGTATGAAACGACATGGCTTTAGCGGTCAACCTGCTTCCCATGGTCAATCGCTCATGCATCGTGGTATGGGATCTGCGGGTGGATCGCAAGGTTCGGGTTCTCGTGTGCTGCCTGGCAAGCGTATGCCAGGAAATATGGGGAATGAGAGTGTTACGGTCAAGAATTTGAGGGTGTTGCAGGTGGATGAGGCGAATGGGGTTGTTGTTGTTACTGGTATGTTCTTTCCCCTCCATTGTCTTTTTTTTTATCTTAAGAGGGGAGTTTTGGGGGGATGATAGGAGATGTTTAAGTTGATTTACTAACTAACGATATTACAGGTTGTGTACCTGGTCCTAAGAACCAAATCATCCGTGTTCAAGATGCCCTCGGTAAACCATGGCCAGAGGGTCCCATGACCACTGCTGAACTTAAGCCTCAGGAGGTCCTGGCCGCGGCGGCTGATGTTGCTGCTGCTAGTGCTGAGGCTACTGAGGCTACCACTACTGCTTAGATGTATGAGTATGTCGAATAAGAGGAAGGCATTGTATCATATTATGCGATTGAGGCGTTGGAAAATGTATCTTGTCTGGGCGAAATCAGCGTGCATATGTGTGTGTGGAGGAGAATCGATGTAGAAAAGGTGTACATGATACCGTAAGACTAAGAGAAACATGAACATGATCGAATTCGTATTCAGCCATCGTATAAGAAGAAAGTTTCATAACTCATTATGCTCATCGCTAAATCAAAACCAAAACCATGCAAAACAGAATAAAAAAAGTTCAAAAAATAATCATCATCGTCATCTATATCCCCACTCCACCCTCCCAATACCGTCTTCCCCCCGTCGTCTCGCCCCTATTCCCAACACCCCAGCCTTTACTATAACTATGCTCTTCTTCTTCTTCATCTTCTTCCTTCACTCGCTCACGTGCACTATACATCTTCCCCCTCGCATATCTCCCTCTCCTACCATCGACACAATCATCATCATCATCATCACTAGAAACATAATCACTTCCCTCTCCCACCCCATTATCATCACTGTACACCGCTCTCGGTTCGTACTTGTCGTCGTCTGAAAAGTGGCGTCTCGCATGATCTTCTTCGTCGTCGTCACTGGGAAGGTAATCGCTTCCCTCACCAATCCCATTGTCGGAGCTGTAGGATGAACGGCGGTGTGTGGTAGTCACTGCACGGCTGAAGGAAGGCGGGGAACGGTGTCGAGGAGGAGAGGGAGAAGGGGAAACGTAAGATGGGGCAGTGAATGGGGCACGAGAGCGTGAGCGAGAACGGGAGATGTAGGAAGGGGTTGTGGATGGGGGGCGGGAAAGGTAGGAGCGCGTGGTTGATGGGTCGCGACCTAGAGAATCCACATCAGAGTAATGTGCAGTATCTCGAGTAAGCATTTTGTAGCTTGGACGACGCTCGTAGCGGTCGAGTCGGCTTTGGCGGGGGGGTTGGCTGAAGCCCGTGGCGCGTTCAGGAGACGATGCGTATGTATCGTCTTTGTACCGGTGGGAGCTGCGGTACCAAGCTACGGATGCGTCACTGGCGGCTTCGAGTCGCTTGCTCTTTGCGTTGCTGCTGTTTCGACGCGAGGAAATGTATGTTGCAGGGCGTTCCCTGGATACACTGCTGTGGCGTGAGCGCAGGCTCCGGGCATCGTCGCGGTCCTCGTCGCTTGAGTAGGCGCCGATGGGGCGAGCGGTGTGCTTGATGTCGAGGGCGCGGAAGCGCTCGAGAAATTGCCTTGCTTCGTGGAAATTGTCGAGTTCATGCGGCTTGAGGGGCTTGACGCGGCTGCGACTACGGCTGCGGCTACGGGTCCGGGCCCGCGCTGTGTCGTGCTTGCGGTCCCAGTTGCTGCTGGTCAGGTCGGAGTCGCGATGGTGATGGTGCCACGGTGGATCATTGTCGTAGTCTTTGGGAGCAGCACGGCGTCGACGCGGTGGACTCTCTTGATCATAGGATTTAGGGGCAGAGCGTTGGGGCGGTGAGCTATCGTCGGGTCGATATTGGGTGTATCCACTGTTGTACTCTGGTGTTTCGTAGTCGTCGTCGTCGTCCACAAAGGCGCCGGGCATACGACTCGCCGGCGTAGCAATATAATCATCTTCTGTCCGGACGGACTGTGCAATACAATCCGAACTAGGGGACGGGGTCTGGTACCGCGCGGGCCATTGTTGGCGGCGACGCGGGGGAGTTGTGTAATATGATGGCTTGTTATTAGTCCCTCGTTCCCGGGGGCTGTACGGCGAAGTCATCGGAGAGGGCCTTTCATGATACCGTGCAGGACTTGGGGTCGGTTCCGGATCCTGCGAGTTGATGTAGTCGTCCGAGTCCGAGTACACTGGCTCGGAGATGTAGTCTGACGACCAAGTTGCAGCAGGGCGTTGGAGGGGTCGAGATGATTGGCTGGGGTAGCGGTGTGGTGCGTTGTACTGCTTGGCCTGCGTTCTACCATGATGCTGGCTGCTGCCATATGTTCGGTGGGCCATCCAGGATGCGTGTGAGCTGCACGCTGGCTGCACAGTTCCAGCTACAATGACGTTCTCCTGGGTTGGTGGGTAAGGACCGGCGTGGAGATAGTGCTGGGTTCAGGGTTGGTCGGACCCGGTCGGGTGTGTTGTTTGGCAACCGACAGGGCCTTTGCCGACACGTGGTCAGGGCTCAGCCGAAGGCGTACCACTAGTCCCGCCTTTCTGGTCCAGGCCACTCTCTATTGGAACAACCTCCTTCTCCCTCCTTGGTTGCCATCTACCCACTGCCGCATCGCCAAGAAGTGCATATTGCACGAGATTCGACATTAAGTACTCGAAGAGAATTCGGACCTTTTGGCTCTCCCATGAATCTATACACGACTGACCTTCTCCTGCCAGGCAACACTAGCGACCAGAGCACTATCGAGTGGACAGACGACACACAAGCCACTACTATATCCACCAGGTTCAATTCAACAAAAGCCCCGGCCTGTACACATGGTCAAATATACTTGGTGCATGTATCTCAACACGTGATCTTCCACTGATCAATGCTGTTTCACGTCCCATATGGCATCATGTTTGATCATTCCACCTATCGGAAAGGACGGTTCCAAATAAATCCGCATCTTGTGTGCCTCCAAGAATCCTACGTCTTGAACTGATCAGCCTCGTCATCTCAACCCTGATAGGGCTAATATACCTGTTCCTAACTAGACTCGCCCAGGAATGGCCATGTGGGGTCAACACCAGCCGCCCCTCATGCTGACATGAAACACCAACATCCGCTCGCCTCCTAATCCTGTTCCGTGCCAAGCCACGAATGCATAAACATACCCAACGCCTGTCTGCATCCGTTTCGCGGCAATCACAATGCCCGCAGCTCGTCAATCTTGCACTGCTCGCAACGCCCTTGCCTCCATGGATCCTCCCAATCGAATCATGTATCCTTGACTCCAGAATACTGGTAGAATATTCCTCCGGAGCGCAAGGCGCGACTCATGAGTCTGATACGTACCCCTACCCGGTGATGAACGGGTCCTCAGGACCCAGTATTCACACCTAGGGAATGTTTCTCAGATTGGCCTGTGGGGCTTGCTTCGAAACAGCCTCCTCCGAAGCCCGTCTATTATAAAGATGGGACTGGATCTGCCACCATGGAAAACCATCACAATAGCATTGTCTTTCACACTCTCTCTACTTTTTTCATCTGCACATTCTTTTTTTTCTAAGCAAACTGTGTTTGCTATCCACTCTCTCTAGTTTTTGCATCAACAAGAATTGAACTATGAAGTACTCTCTCTTTGCCGCTGTTGCGGCAGCTCTCGCTACCGTTGTCAGCGCTGCCGATGGCGTCAAGGGTGCTGCTGAGGGTTTCGCCAAGGGTTCGTCAACTTTTGCATTGTTTCCAGAATGTAGACTCATACGTGAACAGGTGTTACTGGTGGTGGCAGCGCCGCCCCTGTCTACCCCAAGACCAACGCTGAGCTCGTTAGCTACCTCGGTGATAGCCAGGCTCGTACGATTGTCCTCACTAAGACTTTCGACTTCACTGGCAGTGAGGGCAAGGCCACCTCTGCTGGTTGCCGTCCCTGGGGAACTGGCTCCGCGTGCCAGATCGCCATCAACAAGGACGGATGGTGTGACAACTACCAGAAGACCGCGCCCAAGGTCCCCAGCATCACCTATGACAAGGCTGGTGTCATTGGCATCACCGTTGGCTCCAACAAGTCTCTTGTCGGCCAGGGCAACAAGGGTGTCATCAAAGGAAAGGGTATCCGTATGGCCAACGGCGTCAAGAACATCATCATCCAGAACGTTCGTTTCACCGAGATCAACCCTCAGTACGTCTGGGGTGGTGATGCTATCACCGTCGACGGTGGTAAGTTGCAATCTGTATTCAAACTCGCACCCAGTATCTAACAAAGAGTGATTATAGCCGACATGATCTGGATCGACCACTGTACCACCGATCTCATTGCCCGCCAGCACATTGTCCTCGGTGAGCATGCTTCCGGCCGTGTCACCATCTCCAACAACGAGATCAACGGTGCCACCGCCTGGTCCGCTACTTGCGACGGCCACCACTACTGGGGAATATACCTCACTGGCAGCAACGACATGGTCACTCTCAAGGGCAACTACATCCACCACACCTCTGGGCGCTCGCCAAAGGTTGCCGGTAACACTCTCCTCCACGCCGTCGGCAACTACTTCTATGCCAACTCTGGCCACGCTTTCGAGGCCGACGCTGGTGCCAAGACCCTCGCTGAGGGCAACGCCTTCCAGAACGTCAAGGCCGCATCCCAGACTGGTCTTGCCGGCAAGGTCTTTGCTTCCGGTGGTGCCGCTTGCAAGAGCGGTCTTGGCCGCAACTGCGAGGCCAACGTTTACGGTGCTTCCGCTACCATGGCTGGCTCTGACACCAGCGTCATTGCTGGATTCTCTGGAAAGAACATTGCTGCTGCCGTCTCCGGTGCCAACGCTAAGAATGTTGTTAACACTGCTGGTTACGGAAGGATCTAAATTGTTCCTTTTACCCCCTCGAATTAGGAGTGGATATGTGTGGATACGTTGTGAAGGTGGCTGCGAAGTACTGCCATAGACTCTATTCTTCTGTAAATAACTTTTTTTTTAAAACTATCGCTTTAAGCGATTGGTAAATACATTATATTCGTTGAACAAAAACAGAATCCTGGGTCATTTTCTTGCTTGTTTCACTTGGTGATGCCATAGCCCTGTTGTTCTCGATTGTTTACTTGAAACAAATGTACACGGGTACCTTACAGCAAAAGGCTGCCCGTGCTGGAATCCGCCTAGTAACAGGGGGGGGGTAAGTGGGTAACACCGGCAAAAGTGGTAATTGATGGATTATATAATGAAAATCGACAAAACACATACTCGTGTGCATAAATGCATTATTTTGCATAACCTAATTTTTCTTTCCTATTGCATTCTTACTTAGGCTCCCTATCCTCACCAGTTTTATTATCTGGATTACGTGGGACACACACGCCCTGCCCCTAGTTCACTGTATAAATTACTCAGCCCAGTATACCACGCTCACTCTCATCCCTGCTGCACCCTTTAAATCCAACAAACCGGCTATACTTGCACTCTGTTTTCTTTCCCCGCCATCCCTTGTCCCTCCACCCCCTCTACTTTACTCTTTCAAACCCCCTCCCCCAAAATTAGCCACATCAGGGTAATTCCAAGTAGTTTTAATATTCCGACATCTATAGTTCGTTACAGGCTTTTTAAAATTAGACTTGTGTATTATTGTTATACACACGGGCCACGGGCTTTGTTTGGGGCCAACCGGACGGACGGGTACGGTCCGTTTAGGGGTTTGTTTGCGATAGAATGTTTGCATCTTTGTGTAGTAAGCGGGGGTGGAAATAGAGAGGATATTGGAGGAATGAGGTTTTTCCGTGGATATATTAAGAGGGAAGGGGTTTTGAGGGGGGAAAGAGTGGTATTGGGATCTGCGGGGTGAGGAGGAATGGTTGTGTGTATTGATCAAAGTAGTTTGGGGATGGCAGTATGGTATTTTTTGATTGGCAGGGTAGTTAGGAATCCAATAGCTTTCTTCGGGTTGGGGGTGGAAAAGACTGTGAGACTGCCGGTTATGCGATTGGGGTGGTGATGCGAGGATGCGCTTTGCGCAGTTGATTTTATTTGATATACTAAACCGAGTAACTGCTGAGTTTTGTCTCCAGGATATCACTCTACCGCCCCTATGCCTCTTCAAGGCGACAGCAAGCCTTCTATAGATAAGAGAGGTGAAGGAATTGATATGCAAATGGACTAGATATTGCCTGTGGATCGAGGTGCTTCGCGCTTCCAGATCTTGAGTCTGTGCACTTTCTGCTTACTGTGTCGAGTGAGCGGATAACGCCCGGTGGCAATTCTGCGTAATCTCTGAGAAAAGAGACATTTGCAAATTTGGATCCAGTGTGTCTGTGCTGATGGCTTTTGGTCCACCGCTGCGGCATTTGTGCGGTGCCCGCTCGATTCAGTTGAGATGTGTTTAGTGTCAGGAGAGCGCTGGGAAATGATCGAATGATCAGTTCTATAGAAGCATTGATCGTCTGGCCAGAGCTTTTGCCTGTATCGATGAAGAAGAGCCGGTTGGTAGATGGAAAAACTCCAGATGAGATGACGGGGTGCATTCTGGATTTCGGGAGGTAAATCTAGAACATCTGAATCACGGAAATAACCTGGTAATGATAATTAGATTCCTCAAGGAGAAAGAGCTGATAAGACATATATGAAAAGAAGATCCGTTTCCTGTATGTGAGCTGCTTGCGTAGTGAGAAACTAACATATCGAGCAATCCGCCTCTTACACCAACGATGCAATCCAAAGAAGACGATACCAATGAACAGGCTCATTCATGTTGCACCTCAAAAAAAAATATTCCAATAAAATGGATAGAGGAGAAGAGCAACTTACTGCCTTTAGGCAAAGATGAACTGGCATTAAACTTCCCATTTATCTCTAAACTATTATAAGCTTACTTCGCTTATATTGCTGCTTTGTACCCCTGAGGGCAGACTTGCTAACAATCAAATCAATCAATCTGAAGAGCCAGACTGATCTTGATTGAAGGATTAGCTCCACGCTTTTGATTTGATTGATTTGGACGCTGATATTTTGATTTTTGATTGAGGTTTTGATTGAGTTGATTCGTTTTTGATCTATTATT
>NW_006912274.1:0-39830 GCF_000523435.1 Bipolaris zeicola 26-R-13 | reverse complement strand
ATCTTAATTTAAAAATTAAATATGATTTGGTGGAGTTGCACGGTGTTGAAATTGGGCAAAAAAGTAGTGTTGGTGCGCCCAGACGCTAGTGCGAACAGACTTTTGAGTTAGTACTGTAACTAAAACTCCACTTTTTTTTTAAAGTTCTTATTATGTTTTGGTGAGAAATGTATACAAAAAAAAACGCCCTTTCTCTTTCTCTTTAGCTCTGAAAGCAAAAAAAAGAAAGCAACGGGAGCCGCGCGTATGGGTACTTTGTTGCTTTTTCTTGTTTGGCGAAACGGGTGATTTTTTTTTAAAAAAAAACTTTGGTCGAGAGATGGTGTGAAGGTTTGTGAGGGCGTGTACGTGTGTGTGAGTGGAGTTTGGGACGGAACGTATATAGTACATACCACATGGCGGCCCCCCGCGGGGAAGAAATGTTGTATAAAGTACACCACCACCACCACCACCACGTTGCCCCGCGGAGAGAGAAAAACAAGTCGTTCGATGGTTGCGTTTTCTCCTCTTTCTGACACAAGGTATGAGTAACGGTAGGGGGGGGGAGGGAAACCATGTTTGTAAGTGAACCTTTTCTTCTTTAAACTTTGAATATCCGCGGACATCATCTCTGTTCACGTTCCCGTTCCCGTTCCCGTATTAATCACCAAAACAACAACAACAACAACACTTGTTCAGGCAGAAGAGGGTATCCCACTCATTTGAACACTTGAAATAGTAGATTCATCATCACGCCTATTTTTACCATGCGTGAAAGTTGAAGTCCAGGAAGAACCCAGAAAAAAAAAACACCGCGTTACCCCCAGAGACAAAAGGGATTGATGTACAAGTTGACACAGCCCTAGGTCAAGTTGTTTCCCATCCAAGAAAGCAAAACGCCGTGACAATATGCATGGAAATATGACTGTACAAGCCGTGACAAGACAAACCCCACTCCGTTCTACTTCACACACGCATATACAACCAACCAACCAACTCATACATGAAAGAGAAAAAAACACCTAACACTTAGGTAGTACTCCCCCCATGACTCCTCAACTTGCGTCCAGCCGCCAATCCCGGCCCAACACTATTTCCAAAATTCGTGATATTCTCCCGATCAGTCTTCTCACCCGCAATGCCCACAGTCTTCCTCATCTTCTTCATCGGCAGCTTGCTCACCTCCTCGACACTTGAACGCTTGTTCTTGCTTGTCGGCAGCCCGCTGGCCAGCGAGTCGGAAGAAGATTGGGATGCGAGATGGGGAAGAGGTTGCGTATGAGCTTCCTGCGCCACCACGTTAACATCTAGCTCCCGCAGAGAAGAGGGGTTGCCTCCGCCTGTGGGCAGATGTGATATTGTGTGGGCATGCGCACTGATCAACGGGAACTCGAGCTTGGTGGCAGTAGGGGAGAATATGCTCGTCGGTGAGGCGAGGCTGAGAGAATTTGTGGCGTCGTTGAAGATGGGTTGCTTGGATGGACTGCGAACGTTACTGTCGGATGATGTGGGACGGTTGCGGAGACGAGAAATGATGTTTTCGTGAGCTTCGGTGCGAGGAAGAGTCGAGGGGATGTTGTAGGATACGCGTTGAGGTGTCTCGCCAGTAGGGCTGTACTCGATGAGATTTTGGTTGGCGACAGTTTCACGGAGCTCGTGGAGTGGTGTGCGAATATCTGATTCAGCAGACAGCGATGGCAGTGTCTCCTTCAAACCAGTTGTATGTGCTGACATTTCGGATTCAAGAGACTGAACACGATCAAAAGAAGAAGCCAAGTGTTCTCCTATGCTCGAGTATGAGGCTCCTACTGTTGAAGAGAGTGCAGCGAGCGATGTTGTGTGCGCAGCGTGGTGAGCATTGTTCTGCTCACGGATGCGGGAAACGATGTCGTCCAAAGATTGCAACTGAGTATCCAGATGCGCCATCTGGGCTTCGACCGTTCTGACGGTACTCTCATGAACAGATGTGGTGGTCTCCTTGATCGAGGTAGAATGCTCGGTTGCAGCCTGATCAACATTAGCGTGTGAAGTAAAAAAGGACATGATACACTTACAGCAAAGTCAGACTTGATCTTGGTCTTGACAGTCTCTCTCGATTTTGATACGCCTGCCAGGATGTCTCTTGATTTGTCTGACCACGCGTTGACGCCTTCTGTGTAGGCACCCTGCTTGGCTTCGAACGCAGTGTTGGCAGCAGCAATCTCTCCACGCACAGCAGAGAGTCTTTCTTCTAGCCTCTTTTCCTGAGCGTCTGCATTTGCAGTCATAAGCGCAGTGATTTGTGCCAACAGCTCTTGTCGGTCCTCGGCAGACTTTTGCTTCTCCTCATCTACGAGTTTCGCAAGCTGGCCCTCAGATGCCTTGTGTGCCTCGATCAAAGCCGTATTGGCTTCTACAACCTGCTGGTGTAGTCGTTCATTTTCGGCTTGTTGATCGTTCAAATCCTTGACCAAGTCGTCGAAAGTGGTCTTGAAGTCACGGCCTAGGCTGGCGTAAGATGAGTGGACTTGCGTGTGGAAGGCATCCAATTCTGTGATGATATTCGCTGAAATGGTCTCTGCTGCAGCAGAAAGCTCATCGAGGCCTGCACCAATCTTGGTTTTCACCTCCTCACGCAGTGTCTTGATCTCCTCGAGGACCTCGTTCATGTGATCGCGCGCCTGTGCAGTCTGTCCGTTAACCTCCGCTTCCGAGGTTTGGTACGCTTCCATCTTCTCTTGCAAGAAAGACTGCGAAGCGCCCAGCTTCTCGAGTTCGTCCCGGACAAATGTCTGCATACGCTCCGATATAGCATCCATTAGCTGTTCTTGCTGATGTTGGAACTCCTCGATCCGATCCTCAACTAGGCGAGTGGTGTCTACAACCTGCGTCTGCGAAGAATTCCAATTACGTCGGTTTTGTGACTGGAGCTCTGATTTCCTCCGGATTTTGGACCTCAAGCCATCGATTGCTGATGTTGTCTTGCCCAAAGTTGACATCATGTCTCGTCCCACTTCTGCCAGCTCTTCTTCGGTCTTTTGGTGGGCCTTGCGTAGCTCCGTTTCCTCGTCCAGGTTTTGACGAGTGTGGTTCAAAACAATCTCCGTCTTCTCTAGGATCCCTTTTGTGCCATCCAACGCCAGTTGTGTCTGTTCGTTGTCTTTCTTGAGTGTTTGGAACTTGGTTGTCAACTTGAACAGGTCTTCAACCTTTGTGCGGAGATTGACCTCCATGGTTTCAAGCCGTTCGCGCTGCTCCTCACTAAGAATGCGTCTCGACTCGCTCACCGTCGTAATCTCATCGTAGTTTTCTTGGGTGAGGTAAACACCATTTCGTTGCCGTGTTGCTATCAGTTCGCTCTTTAGCTTCTCGATTTCTATGGTGTACTCTTTTAGTAGGGTTTTCTTGTTGATTGGTTGGTTGACCTGTGGTTTATTTCGGATGTTCTTTGCACGGAAGGCATAGTCCAGGGTGGAGATAGTTTCCTCGAGATTGCTCTTAGCTGGTGAAAGGGTTGCAATGATGCAAGTCTTTGTTCGACCACCTAGTGAGTCTTGCAGCAGACGGGTCAGCTTTGACTCTCTGTAGGGAATATGAGAGCTGCGCTCGACCAGCGCGTTGATAACGCGACCCAATGTTAGCAAACTCTTGTTAATCAGACCAGCCTCTGCAGCACGCTTGTTTTCAGCTCCACTACGCTGGATATTTTCACTACCAGCAAGATCGACCAAGTTGAGTTTTCCGGCGCTAAGGTATTCCTGGCCATCTTCTGTTGTTCGCTTGATGTATACGGTAATAGTAAAAACGGTATGACTTCGCGAACTGAGGTCGTTGCATTTTGTCGCCGCGACTTGTCGTTTGTGACTTCCATTGGCCAGGAGTTTGATACCCTCAGACGCAGTCTTTAGATGACATTCCTCCATACCCTGCACCAAGGTAGTGGTAGAACCCTTCTTGCTGTTATCGTCGTATATTTTGAGTTTTGTGGCATCGTCGGGGGATAGGAGATCGCGCAGCTCTTCGTTGTACAACTCGATGAAAGAGCACTTTACCGAGTTGTCAATCTCATCAGCTTCGAGGCGGTCGAAAAGGGCGTGCAGTACACGCGGTACTATTCCGGCAGCGTCTGGGAGTGGCAGGACGTTGGAGATGTCACCAGTCATGGTGTAGGTCTTGCCAGTGCCGGTTTGACCATAGGCAAAAATTGTGCAGTTGAAGCCGTCAACGACCTATGGTGGTTGTCAGCCGCTGCCGCCATAGACGGCATCGTCTCAAATTACCTCATTCAAAATTGGCGAAACGACCTCGTCGAAGATCATGCTCTGATCGGCTGCGGGAGAAAAGACCTTGTCGAATTGATATGTCTTGTTGCTGGTCGAACTAGGTCCCATGGTTAGGTCTACAGTCGAACCCTTGATTCCGTTTGTCGACACGACGACGCCGCTGTTTTCGCGCACTTCACGGTCGTTGCGCCCTCTGCATCGGACGACAACATTGATGTTGGTCTCTTCTCCATCGACCTCGAAATCCCGGACTTGGCGCTTGAGAGGCGATGATCGCAGTGCCCTTGATGTCGAAGCCACTGATTCTGCTCTTGACGTACGGCCGTCCATGGCGGGTGTTCCTGCGCGGCCACGCGCTAGATGTGGTGGTCGCGTCGTTGGAGGGCGCATTGCTGTTGTGGTACGCTTGGCCTGCGCCCCTGGTCTTGGTAGGCCAGACATGATGATGCTCTGTGTGTGGTGAGCGTACTTGTGCTGGTGGTTAGTATGGCGGGCGTTTGGTGTTGTGTTGAAGCAGTAAGTAAAGTAAACAATCGGTAAACACATGTTGCAGGGATCCTGGAGCGTCCAAGCTCAGACCACGCGCCAGGTCCCTTCACGAACCCCTCGCGCTACGTCAATGCAGACTCTCACTTGCATATCTTTGTGTCTATTGCGACAAAGAGGCTGGTACTGGGATTCCATCGCTTCACAAGCCGTTTGATCCGGCACTGCTCTGCTATACTCCACGCCTTTCCGAATCCATGGATTAGGCGTGCTAAAGACGGACCCTGAAGCCCCGCCACCCCTCGTGCATATACTGTACAATAGCTAGACAGCTGCATTTCTAGATACACCGCGCTGTCTTAGTGCCTAGGCCGTCCATCGCCCCGTGTTCGGTGTTGCGTCTCACCTGTGGGCGTGTCGTCTGTCCTCGTGGACAAGGGCACGAGCTCATCCCTATCACCTGTGAGCTAGGTAGCAGCGCATCCGCTAGCAAGCCTACTACACTCTCTTCAAACACCTGTACTCTATACATCTCTACAAGGCCCACCATGGAGGATGGAAATATGCAGTTACAGCCAGGTCGCAGCATAGGCTTCATGGGTCGGTCGCAATAGCCTTTGCGCATTTAACAAGCTGACTCAATCATAGCCCTCGGTTGCTCACTGCACGAAGTACTGACGACCATTAAAGCCGAAGTTAAGACCTTTCCGCGCTTCCAGCTCTACCACGACGACTTCCACCCTATTTCGTCTCCGGTACAAGTCGTCCTACCTGACAACGGTCTGCGCCTACAGTTTGATGGTCCTGATCAGCGACTACGCCTTATCGAAGTGCTCGATTTCGCAAAAGCCCGGCTGGTATATAAGGATATTGAAGTTTACAAGCCTGCGGATGGAGGATTTTCAGCAGGCCCGCCGGGTCCGAGGTTCAGGCATGTCTATGACAAGCTATTAGGACCGACTTATGGCGGAGAGTACGTGCCGCCAAAGTCGGAAGATCCAAACGCAATGGGAACATACAACCTGTCATATCCAGGCATAGCCTTCAATTTCCCTGTTCAACACTCCGCATACTCCCCCAAGAAGGACTTCATTTCGCTTCTGTCATCTTCTGCTACCGGTCCGGCAACGTCCATGGCTGTCTTCAGCGGGGAGTCATGGCAGAAGGCCCGCGCGACTCTGTTCACTGCTCCTCCGTCGAACCCAAGATCACTGATGCTGGGTAAAGCGAAGGATAGCGGACCAGATGAGATTGAAACAGTCAAAGTACATGGTGAAGGCAGGATAGAGCTTGTGAGACGTTCAAGTCCCCCGTTTTGGATCATTCTTAGCGAGACAACACCCCAAGATCTGATTATGGAACTGGGAGCCCCAGATTCAATTTACCGCAAAAATGACCACCGGCTATCTATCCACAAAGATCGGAGAACAAGCGACGCATCAGATCTTTCTCCGGGTGGTCTTACACCTGACGAAGACTCAGATCCGGGTTCAGCTATAAGAAGCGACGATGAGGATGCATGGGAAGACGATGATGATGCAGTTCTGGAAGCCCAAGAGCGAGAAATCGCTGCAGCAGAGCACTTCTACAACTACTATCACCACGGCTTCGATATATTAATCTCACAGCCCACGCAGATTTCCCCACCTTCGCCAACTGCTGAAAGGCGAGAGAGCGATGTACAGGACGCAGGGGAGCTCAGCGCGCAACCTCTAAATCATCTCACCGCAACCAAGATAATATTCCATGGAAATATCCCAGGATCATACCAGTTCAACCGACATCGGAGAAGCAGATGGACTCTCGAACACGTCCCCTCAGCCATGTACCGCGAGCCGCTTAATTCTGAAATGGGTTTTGGCGACATATCCGGACGCTTAAAGGAGGTCTTCAAACCGCACTACGAGAATGAGGAGCAAGAGCGACTACAACAGCGTGGTATGGCTCTGAACCGTGGTTGGGGCGATAGTCCAGGGAGCAGCTGCGAACTTCTTGGAGGATGGGAAGACAGTTCAGGGAGAAAGAGCAAATTTGCCAATGCCGGTAGCGTGCTTATGGAGGGTGTCACTGATGTGGGTAATGTGGAGTTATTCGGGTTCCCAGGTATGGTCTTTGAAGTGCTCAAGAACGGGGCTGTGAGCTCTTTGACCGTTTACTGATAATGCACGATTTGAAATGGGTGTTGAAGGGTTAAAGGCGTTCAGGATGCAGGCATTGAATGAATGATAGATGACCATAACAGTTTAGATACCATAAAGATACGTTTATTTTTACCCCATACGAATAGCACATTCATGTAATTGCAAACACACTTCGTACCACAATACAACTTATCACCCCACTATCTCCATCTTATCTCCGAACACCCCAACCCCAAAAAAATATCCAGCGCACCACCCGCCCAACTCCCAGCACCAATTCCCTTCGACCCACAATGCTATTATGCTAACCCCGACGCGTATCCTCCGCGCATCATGGTCCACCACCCTGCGGCTCCCAAAATCGAATTTCCCGCCTAGACCGCTACCTTCTGCGAATCGCGAGTACCTGCGCCGATGCACCGATGAGTTGTATGCCTGGCAGCGGAGCCCCGACCGCATTGTGTACCGAGGACACGCAGACAAACAACAAGATAGCCATTCGCTAGAAACAGAAAAAGAAGGATCTGCCATACCGAGGTTCACGCTACATGATGGACCGCCGTACGCAAACGGACCGCTGCACATTGGCCATGCACTGAATAAAATTACAAAAGATGTGATTTGTAGATTTGAAGTTGGGCAGGGGAAAGAAGTGTCGTATATCCCTGGCTGGGATTGTCATGGATTGCCTATTGAAATTAAGGCATTACAGGCGCAGAAGAAAGATGCAGCGCAGACGGATGCGGTGAGTGTGCGGGAGGCGGCACGGGAGTTGGCAGCAAAGACGATTGAAGAGCAGAAGAGCGGGTTCAAGGAGTGGGCGGTTATGGGGGAGTGGGAGAATGCGTATCAGACTATGGAGCGGGGGTTTGAGTTGAGGCAGCTCGACGTGTTCAAGGTTATGTTTGAGAAAGGGCTGGTTTATAGGCAGTTTAAGCCTGTGTATTGGAGTCCCAGCTCGCGGACTGCGCTGGCGGAGGCGGAGTTGGAGTATGATGAGGGGTATAAGAGTTTGGCGGCTTTTGTGCGGTACCCTGTGAAGCTCTCAGAAGAACTCAAAGCTGGGGCGCTGAGGGATGTTGAAGATGAAGTCAGCGTGGTTATTTGGACGACTACGCCTTGGACTCTACCAGCAAACAAGGCTATTGCGGTGCACAGAGATATGCAATATTGCATTGTCAAAGATGCAGGCAACAACAACGAACTCATCCTTATCGCTACTTCACGAATACCCGAATATGAAAAAATCCTCGAGCGCAAACTGGAAATCGTCGTATCAGAGCTCCGCGGCTCAGACATCGCCGACCAAGTCCAATACGAAAACCCGTTCCAAAAAGCCTCCGGACTACAACCCATCATCCACGCAGACTTTGTTACAGACTCGTCAGGTACAGGTCTCGTGCACCTCGCTCCCGGCCACGGCATGGACGACTACAACGTCTGCACGCCCCTCGGCATCCCCGCATTTGCCCCTGTAGACGACGCCGGCGCCTTCACCAAAGATGCGTTTCCCGAACAGCCAGACTTGCTAGAGGGTTTGCCTGTCACCGACATCAAGAAATCCGGTAGCAACGTCGTGTGCAACTACCTGCAGAAACGCGGTTTGCTCCGTGCAAAGCAGAATTATCGGCACAAGTACCCGATTGATTGGAGGACTAAGGAGCCCGTCATCACGCGAGCTACTGAGCAGTGGTTTGCAAACGTCGAAGGCATCAAGGATGCGTCCATGAAGGCAATTGCCAATGTTAGTTTCAAACCAGAGTCTGGGCGGAGTCGTCTGGAGAGCTTCATTCAAGGTCGGAGTCAATGGTGCATCTCGCGGCAGCGCGCGTGGGGTGTGCCTATACCTGCTTTGTACAAGGTAGAGGGTGATACCCTTGAAGCGACTATGGATTCCAAGGTCATTGAGCATATCATTCAAGTCATCAAAGAGCGTGGCATCAACGCATGGTGGACGGATGCACCAGACGATCCCGCGTGGAAGCCGCCGCACCTCAACGGCACATATGTACGCGGCAGAGACACAATGGACGTATGGTTCGACAGCGGAACAAGCTGGACTCTTCTACCTCCGCAAAAAGACGAACCCGTAGCAGACGTATACCTCGAAGGCACCGATCAGCATCGCGGCTGGTTCCAGTCCTCGCTCCTCACCCACGTCGCCACGCAACCGTACGCAAGCGCCACCGTCAAGGCACCGTACAAAACCCTCATCACCCACGGCTTCACCCTCGACTCGGACGGCCGCAAAATGAGCAAGTCCCTCGGCAACGTCATTTCCCCCTTCCAAATCATGTCGGGCGAACTGCTTCCCCCCGTGAAGCGCAAGAAGCAAAAGGGCGCAAAGCGAGACGCAGCGACTAAACATGCTCCGACGTACGACTCCATGGGCGCCGACGCACTGCGTCTCTGGGCCGCAAGCAGCGACTATACGCGCGACGTAACAATCGGCCAGCCGCTCCTCATGTCGGTGAATCAAGCCCTGCACAAGTACCGCGTCACTTTCAAATGGCTTCTGGGTATCTTCTCCCTCCCCTCGTGTCCCCCACCGTTTGTATCCTTCAACAGCCTCGTCCCCACCACCAGCGAGTTTGCAGAACTAACAGATCGACTCGCGGTACACCGTCTGGTACAGGTAAGCAACGAAGCGCATACTCACTTTGCAAACTACGATTTCTTCAAGGGCATCAACACGCTGAACAAGTACATTGCCATGGACCTGAGCGCTTTCTACTTTGAGACGCTCAAAGATAGAGTGTACACGGGTGATACGGCGGATTGCCAGACGCTCCAGCGCGTTTTGGGCTTGATTTTCTACGAGCTACTGCAGATGCTGGCGCCCGTGTGTCCGTTGCTTGTCGAGGAAGTCTGGGATCATGTCCCTGCTGCCCTAAAAGACAAGAGTATCCATCCTGCGCGCGCAACGTGGGAGCGTCTTGCGCCGCTGCCCGAGTCGGAAGCCAAGAGTTTGGAGCGTATGAGCGGGGTGGTGGGGACGCTTGGTGGTGCGATTAAGGTTGCGCAAGAGAGGGTTCGGGCGGGGAAGAAGATTGGATCGAGTTTGGAATGTGCGGCGACTGTTTACCTGCCTGTTTCTAGCATTGAGGCGTTGAGTGGGGCATTTTCAAATGCCATGCATCCACTGGGTCTTCAAGCTGAAGACATGGAGAATCAGTTGGCAGGCTTGTTTGTCATTAGCGAAGTGAGGATACGCGTTCTGTCTGATACTTTGTCTGGGGCCTCTTCAAGTGGGCAGCTCGGCTTTGTGGCGGAAGATGCGGAGCAGATGAAGCGGCAATGGGCGTGGGTGGAAGAGGAAGCTGTGGCGGCAAGTGGAGACCAAGGCAGTGATTTGCTCACAAAAGCACGAGTGCTGGTGCATCCCCCTAGTCGGGAAAAGTGTCCGAGGTGCTGGCGCTTTGTCAAGGAAGAAGCGGAGGATGTGTGTAGCAGGTGTGCGCATGTTGTGGAGAAACAGGGCGGGGTTTAAAGATGCTGTTATTGTGAAATACAGCACGGCTCTTGGGCTTGTATAATATGTGTATATGTATGATGGTGATGAATCAAGAAACCATGTGCTCCTTTCCTTCAGTTGAACACTCAGCCCATTTACGTTTGTAGATATTCTGGTGCTTGTTCCCGTAAACTGACGAGATTTGTCTTTCGAGTTGGGAAATGATGACCACAATAGGTCTTCTAGGCGCGCTCGGCATACGGGATATACCTCGTATGGAGCCCAACAGAAAAGGGTACACGGCCTACTCGCGGTAAGAGTCAGTGGCTTACCCAGAGGTTTTGGGTGTGGTAGTTTTATCGAGTCAGCATCCTCAACTCTGTGCCGGGACATGTTCCCCGTCCAACTAGCAAATCGTCCTGCCCCCCCCCACATGGTACGTGGTCGGGATGGCTTAGAAGCTTTGCTGACCTGCAAACGCGTCACGGTGCTTCGTTATGTGAGAATTTAGGCTCGCAACAGAGATCTCCAGGCCAGTTAGTTGTGTTGAGGGTCGAAGTTGCAGAAAGAGTTGGATACGATAATGGCCGACGCCCAGGTTAGTTGTTTGGCCCCCAGGCAATATTGAGCCACACCCTTGGGGCGGACTTCCAGTGCAGAGGGTTTGGAAGGTAACCCGAACCCAGCTGAGTGTTTACTCATGCTACCCTCCCTGCCAAGGCTGTTTTTCGTTTGAGAGGACCAGTAAGAGGAGCGTGTGAGCGAACGAAGGAAACAGTGTTTGGGGAATGCAAAAGGCTCTAGCGTTGTGCAACATTGGGCTGCGCTGTCGTGTGCTGACTATGGCGAGTTTGTGTATTATAGGCGACTAGCGTAGGACATTGCAATTGTAAACATTGACGCAGGGCCAGGGATAGCTTACACTGGCTGGTGGCTAAGCATTCGGCAGTTGACATCCGTACCTAGGCGGGAGTGGCCAGATTACGCGGATACGAGGCAAAGGTAAATCGCCAAAGCAAGTTTTGATCTGACTCTGGTCTAGAAGCGCGTGTCAGTGAGAGGCTCCGTCGAGATGCGATTGCTCGATTTGGGAAGGATTTGGGCCATTGGTCCAATGCGAGAGCTACTGCGGTGGTATTATCTGGAATAGAAGTAGCCTCATATCCACCTTGGTAGCCACGATTGTGCTATCTGTTCGGTGCTGATTGGCTTGCTGGCAGCCATGGAGTTCCAATTGCATGGTCACAGCAATATGCTAATCAATGTGGAATCCACAGTTGGGCGTCATTTGACATGTGGGCGCGACGAGGAAGAATTGAGCCGATGGGCGGAGGATGCAGATGGGAAGGGAGGAAGCATGGTTGCCGGGAGGAACTTGGCGCGGGAATAGGCTAAATCATGCATCAGACGGGACGAGAGCCTGGATGGTGGCCGTGAAGCAGTTCATGGCTGTTGCAGGAGCAGGCGTTGACCCCGGATTTCAGCTGACCAAGATGTGCGATCAGCAGCCTTGTCAAGGTCTTATCTCGTCAGCTAGCGATGCGGGCAAGGGTCGGCATGAAGGCGAGGCCAAGTAGGCGGGCAGGGTTGAAGGGGAAGTGGGCGAATTAGGGCGGGGAACGCGGTGTCTGGCTGTCACTGTTCGCCGCTGGCTGCAGAGGGTGGAGTGAGCAGAGTGACCTCACAGCACAGTGTCAGTGTGGTGGGCACGGGCCTAGCGCTGCTTACGTGGAGTGTAGCGAAGCCGAGGCTTCGGCAAGCAGCAGTACACATGCCGATCTAGTGGCTAGACCAGCCGCGCTAGGGTGTGTGTGTGGGAGAAGGGCAAGGCTGTCAGAAGAGTATGCCGATGTCTATGTAAGTAGGTTCTACTGGGTAGGAATGTCCATGCTAGGCTGATGCGCATTTGCCGCGCCATAGGCTAAGGACATGCACGTGAAGTAAGCAGGGAGGCAGATTGCAAAAGGCGCGCCATGTGCCGTGTGTCTATTTGAAGAGGGGGACGGGCTGTCGAGCTGGGAAGAGCTGGGAAGTGGGAGATGGAAGCAGCAGTTGGGGCTGGGGGCTCACGATCAGCCGTCGTTGATCAGCAAGCATCTTTCGCCTGCAATAGCGGACCGAACAGGGGGGCTCAACAGTTGGACCCCACAAGCGACAGAGGGCAGCGGAGCGAGTGTTTGCCGTCGCCACTTCCAGAAGCTTTCTCTGGCTGGGATGCTGGCGGGAGATGACGACGGCTGTGTGGCGACAAACGGCGGGGGCGTGTCAGACGAAGCGCACAACTGGAGGGGTGAGGTGTAGGCAGAGGCAGAGACTGAGGCAGAGAAGCTGAGGCAGGCAGGAGTTGAGGCACACGGGTTGCCAGCGCACCTGGAGGAGAGGGTAGGGGGAGAGGAAGGGAGGTAGGGTAGGGTAGGGCAAGGCAGAACAGGGCAGGACGGGGGCTAGCGGGGGGGAGGTGGCAGGCAGAGGCAGCAGGAGTCGTAGCAGGTAGAGAGCAGCAGGCGCAGGTAAATGTATGCACAGCACTGTGTGCCGCATGGTGGAGGGGAGGATACGAGGCCCACGGACGGTGGACCAGCCGTGGGAAGCGTTTCAGGACAGAGCCCGTCCTGCAGCCAAGCTTGCGCGAGCGGCTCTGGCGCACACACACACACATACAGAGAGACAAGGGACGAGCGCGTGAACCGGCGGCGATGCAGTGCACGGCGACTGGCTGGGCGGGTTACGTGTTGGGCAGGGCGTCGGGCGATGGGCCTGCGCGGGCTGAGACGCTGGGGGGATTATTGGAATGGGGGATGGATGGGGAATATTGGACGGGGGCGGACGAGCTCTCTCTCCCTCTCTGGGTCTTGGGAGGGCAGGGCTGGCTTGGACGGGCATGTGTATGGCATGGGCTGGCAATTGCAATGACGCGGCGGAGCATTTGGCGGACCGACAAGCTTCCAGAAGGCTTAGGTGCTTCGACGGCGGTGCTGTTGAAGGCGCGGGTGGGGACTTGCCCACTGCAGACTGGTGCACTGGTGCACTGGCGCACTGGCTCGCCCTGCTCGTTCCGTCTCGAGTAACCCAATCACGGCGCCACGCCTGCATCAATCCTCTCCTCGCTCTGCCCTTGCACCCTCTCCCACGCCCACGCCCATATACCACACTACCACCATCCTCCCGCTACCACCCATGCCGCTCCCACTGCAGCCCCTTCTGCGAGTGCGCTGCATGCGACACTGACGCCCTCCACCACAACCCCCTGCGTCGCCTCTTGCGCCTGCTACAGCCATCTCTCGCTGACACGCCTACGCAGCGCTCTCCCGTCCACACGACCACGTCCCAACTCCTCTGCCCTACTGCCCTACCACCACTAGTCCTGCCACTACTACCACCACCACCCACTATACCACAACCACAACAACAACACCCCACAGCCACAACCACCACCACCACCACCCTCGTTTCCACCCGCCCACGACGCTGCCCTTCGTGTCCGCTGCTCGCACGTCTACATACCTACTTTCCGTTCCGTCCTCCTACGCCGACGCGCCTGCTCCACGTCTGCCCTCGCCCTGCCCGCTCCTGCTCCCATAGACGGAGACGAGACCGACTGCCAGGCACCGCCCGAGCCGCCTCCTCCGCGCCTTCCTGCCATCGGCGCCGGCCTTCCTCGTTGTCGCATTCGCCATCAGCGCCTTCCTTGTCCTGTTGTAAACAATTACCCAGTCCCCGTGTCGTGTGCGCTCCCTACCGCTCGCGACTCCGCTAGCATCCCTGGGGCCTCCCATCGACGTCGCCGTTTCAGACTGCATCTCGGACCACCAGGCGCATTGCCACCATTTCGTTTGTCCAATCCCCCACACTGCTAGACCTGTTGCATCGTTTGCATCTGTCCTGCGCTCACTGTCTTGCGACCACGACGCTGTCTCTCCCCAACTTTCCCACCTCAACCCACCACCCCCCTCTCCCACCCCATTTTGCGACATCACCATCTCGCCCTCCCCTCTGCGCTGGAGACCAGTGCTGGCTGGTCGCCGCACATAGGCGGAGAAAATGGACCATGGCGCGTGCAACGTAGTCTACATTGACCGGCGGGCCAACGATGAGCATGTGCGCAAAGAGAATCTGTCCAAGTCGCTTGTCGCCCGGACGAGCACTGGAAATGTAGGCCAGAGCTACTTTGCCATGGGCAAGACGTCTCCGCGCGAGGTCCACGACAATGTCGAAGCCATGCTGTCCATCTCCACCGAAGGTACGACGAGCACAATGCGCCCAAACATCGCCATCAACTCCTACTAACAACTTCGTCCAGTACACATCTGCAGCACAGGCCGGGCCTGTCTCCAGAAGATCAACCAACTCATTGATGACACCAAGACCGCCATCCCTACCTTTGTCATAATAGATATTCCCTTTGATGAAGAGCAGCGCATGAAACGCCTATCTCGCGAACCACGCACGCCCTCGCCCACGTCGTCGCGCATGAACCGCATGGACACTGCCGAACCAGATGACATCTACGCCATGCACCTGCTCACTCACATCGCCTCTGAGATTTCGTCCCGCAATTTCTCCAAACTCGTCGTGCCCGTAGTCATGCTGTCGGGAGTGACGCTGGACGAACCATCGACATCTGGCCCACTCCCTTCGCCCGGTCTCCACATGTCGTTTCCGCTTGGTGATACTGTCCGATTAACGCGTTATCTGGATGCCGGCGCTGTCGACGTGCTGACTAGTCCCATGTCACGAGAACGTATGCTTGGCTTGGCTGTCCACGCCTATCGGCTACAAAAAGAGTTCAACCGGGAAGAAGCAAGTTTTCTGACTACTAAGCGCAATCGGAAGCTGTCTTGGGTCGGCGTCGACGATGCGAAACCGTATGCTTATCTGCGTGAGGCCATGGTCTCGAACCTGATGACTGGCATTTGTAATCCGGAAACCGTGGGAGATTCTCTCGACTCCATGTGCGTATACGCTGCGGCATAAAGGTGTATGGCTAATAATCCTAGGGACTTTCATCTCGACTACGACCGCAAGATACTCGTTGAAAATGCAGTGGGCGTCTGGGCCTTTTCGGCTCATGATTTTACTGACGATGAGCTGCTTTATGGCGCTTTGGTAATGCTCAAGCATGCGCTGCAGATGCCCGAGCTGGAGCGATGGGCAATCACAGAAGGCACGTGCTTTGCATTTCATTGTGCCGCTTTCCTGCTAACCGGTTGCTAGGCGAGATGATTGTCTTCCTCTTGGCCAGTCGTACGGCATATAACGAGTTCGTCAAGTACCACAACTTCCGCCATGTTGTCGATGTCCTCCAGGCTCTTTTCCACTTCCTCGTCCGAATAGGCACCCTACCTATGTATCCACCCGACACACGCAACGTATCTGTCCCCAAGTCGCCGATAGCCTCACTTCTCAAGCCGTTTGATGCGCTCACGCTGCTGATTTCTGCCATTGGACACGATGTTGGCCACCCCGGTGTCAATAACGCGTTCCTAGTTGCGTTGAATGCACCATTGGCGCAACTTTACAACGACCGCTCCGTCCTGGAATCATTCCATTGCGCCGCGTATTCCCAAATTCTACGGCGATACTGGCCAAGTGCATTCTCCGACACCGCAATGCGCAAGCTGATGATCAACAACATTCTTGCAACGGATATGGGTCTCCATTTCAAGTACATGAGCGATTTGGGCAACCTGCAACAAAAAGTTGCTCACGACCAAGGAGCTGTGGACGGTTGGAGTGCCAAGGTTCAAGAAGAGCAAAAAGATCTGACTTGTGGTTTGCTCATAAAATGTGCCGATATTTGTAATGTGGTGAGTTTGCTTTTCTAGACCGCATGCTGTAACCCATCCTAATCTACGTTCTATAGGCGCGAAAATTCCCAACCGCTGCGAAATGGGCCAACATCCTCACAGACGAATTCAGCAATCAAGGACTCATGGAAGCCGAACTCGAGATGCCTTCATGTCTTTTCGGAGGGCCGCCGGTGCGCGAAGACATCGTTAAGCTCGCGGAGTCGCAAATCGGATTCATGAATATATTTGCCAGGCCACTATTCGAAGCCGTCACGGACATTCTACCCGCCATGCAATTTGTGGTAGACGAGATTTTGACCAACAAGGCTATCTGGGAAAATAGAATAGACGAGGAGCGGCGAAAGAAGAGGAAGAACAAGAATATGAACCTTGGTCTACTGACATCAGGGTTTTCTGTCGATCCAACCCCGAGCCCACTTTCAGGAGGACCAAACAGGTCGCCGTTGAAGATACCCCTGAGCGCAATCAAGACCATTTCTCCTGAAGAAGCGGCTCGCCGAGGATCGACTGGCTCAATACAAGCTGTAGCTGCGGCATCCGACTCAAGAAGATCATCCATCATCGATAGGAGCTCACGGCGGTCGTCTACTACACCAGTACCAGGTCAAAGGCCCATGGGCTCTAGCGAAAACGTGACCTCGTCCCGAAGGGGCAGTCGGGACCCAAGTCTTACGGCAATTTTGGTCACCCAGACGCCAAATGCATCCGATCAAGCTACAAAGGGACAGGGTACAGGTCCCGATGATCGCTCAAGAGCGGATCGCAAGGACACATTGACAAGACCTTCTTCAATGATCAAGGATAGAGATAGTCCCAGACCTGTCACTGCTCCATCGCATGCCAGGCGCAGTCAAGGTGAGTTTGAAAGTTGATTTCAATTCTTCAAAACCGTGGAAAACTAACATTGCAAAGCTCTCGATCCTTATCCAATCAAACAACCATCGCCTCAAAGCCACTCCCAGGTTGATCTGTCTCATAGTGAGAATGGAAACCTTGATGGCTCAAAACTCCAACCCTGGGACACTAACAATAAGCTGAGCGCAGATAGCAACGCAGCCCGGTCCGACGTCTCGCGCGACTCAAGCTGGTGGCGACAAATGGGTTCACGACGACGTACTCGCGATGGGAGGAATGGCGAAATGGAAGCACGAACTCATGTCAAGGAATCTACACCAGAGTCTCTGGCCCCTCCAAACGCCGATTCGCCCACCGTGTCGCCCACCTGTTCGAGCCCCGGTAGGAAAACTACAACAACCGGCAAGATCATGAGCTTTTTCAAGCGAAAGCCAAATAGTCAAAAGGAGCAGCCAGAGAAGCAGTTGTCTAGTTTTGGCAGTTCTTCACAGTTGCGAACCCCACAGACCAGCGACCCAGGCCGATCACTCAACAGCGATGATTGATTTCAGCATTCCTTTTCTACGCCTCTATTGACCTTATATTAATGACAAACGCCGCATCCGAACCACGGTATTTCCTTTAGTCTCAACATACCATTTCAAAAAGCAGTTCTTGGTCTCTGCAGCACTTGCTTTCGGGTTTTCTTCATCTCTGGCAATTGCGGGCTATGATACCTCTTACACGCGATACGGCAAGTACCAGCAATAAGCATGGATAACACCACTTGTTTCTGGCCTTCCCTTGGTCTACCTTCGGGTGTTTTCTGGTGGATCATCGTCCACGTTCTGATTCGGCGCGCGCATTTCTGGCACAGCATCTTTCAAGCTTGTCTTTCCCGCACCTTCATTCGTCTCGTTTCACTTTGTATGCTCCTTTGTCAATTATCTTTCATCTTCGTATGCAGCGCTTTAGCTGTGCAGCATGCATTATTCGAGGCAACAGCCATTTGTTTTTTCCTTTCCTTTCTTTTTTCCAAGCCTCCATATTGAGGGAGGGCTAGTCGTGTTGTTCTATCGGCGGCAAGAAAAGGTCGCATATGTTTACGCGGCTTCCTTGTTTTTACGAGTAGAAGATATCAAGCATGAGTCAGCATTGGGGCTGACAAAAGAACGATGTTGTTGCAGCAGTCGGAATGGTAGAACTGGGACGGGGGCACCCGAATCGGCTCCTTCCTTACCTCCTCTGGGAGAAGGTGCTATGTCTACTATCCTAAGCTCATTAGTATCGCTCAGCGAAATGACGATAAACTCTCTGTAATGAAATGTATATTCTCAATGTCTCAACTCATACACTTGTACACACGCACACTACGTGGCTGGTTGTCTGTGACAAGAGGACAAATGAGCCTTGCAGCATTTCATGCAAACTAAACGAATACGATTTATCGTGTTCGCATCTCGCATACGACAACGCATCGGCGGACACCGATGATGTCCTTTATCGTGGTCACGAGCTACCGTCACAAAAGTGGTCCTTGTAAGTCTTAGCTACCTATTTCAGGCTTAGCGCATCTAGCCCATAGTCCGGCGCTAAACCCCACTTGCTACCTTTAACAACACCACCACCCCTCAACTCCCAGCTTTCGCATTGACCGCTCATCCTTTTCTCTCTCATAAACTTTTCCATCACAAAAAAACCATGGATGACAAAGTAAAGTATCTCCTCTCGCTCAGTGCAGTGCGGGACCGTTCAAAGATTGTGGGAGAGGCAGCTGCAGCTGGCAAGCTGAGTCATTTTGATGTACACGAGGAGCGATTGGGCGACGCTGCTGATTATGTGACATCTGTCATCAAGGTGTGTCTTTTTGAATGTTAGGAAATCGTGATTTCTTGTACCTACTGTGAACTTTTTTTTTGGAGGGCTGATATGTTATATTATATATCTAAAAGCGCGATTATGGTCCAGACAAGTTCCATACTATTCCCCCGCACGGCCGATGGCAGCATTTTGAAGTCGGCAACGTTCCCCGCATATCCACGCTTCTTGAGGAATGGAAAAAGGAGGAATCCGACGATTTGGAGGTTACACGCCGATTGATCGATTTGTTTTTTGTTTCGGTGTTGTTGGATGCTGGAGCGGGTGACCACTGGCGATATGTGGAGCCAGGGACGGAGCGCGAGTATGAACGCAGTGAGGGAATTGCAGTTGCCAGTCTGTACATGTTCAAGAGCTTGAGTTTTGCGGCTGCCAAAAATGAGAAGCAGCCCGTTGTAGATGGTAAGTTTCAGGTTGTACACTGGGCTAGTCATTATGAAATGACTGACTGTTTTGTGTACAGGAAGAGGTCTCCAAGACTTGAAGACAGAAGAACTTGCAAGTGGCTTCCAGATTACAGACAAGAATCCAATGCTGGGTGTCGAATCTCGTGCCAATCTCCTTCGAAGCCTTGGGAAGTCACTCTTATCCCACCCTGAGGTCTTTGGCCAAGAAGGTCGCCCCGGAAATGTTGTCGGTACGTGTTATTCTTTGCTTACTACATTCCCTGATATACTCACCAACCACAATACAGATTTCATGAAGAAGAACTCTTCCGACTCTTCAACCTTGGACGTACTCGTATTCTGGGACATTCTCCAGCAGCTTCTCATTCCCATCTGGCCACAAGACCGTACAAATGTCAGCGGTCAACCCCTTGGCGACGCGTGGCCCCTGTCAACACTCAAGACCCAATCATCTTCCTCAAGTGCTGATGAAACCGAGTTCATTCAGCCGTTCCACAAACTAACACAGTGGCTTGCTTACTCCCTTATGGTGCCATTCACACGTATTCTCTCACTACAGTGGAAGAACGCGTCTTCGCTTACTGCCCTACCCGAGTACCGCAATGGCGGTCTATTCGTCGATCTCGGAGTCTTGACACTTAAGCCTGCTTCCCTCGAGCGCGGCATCAAAGCTTCCTCCGATGGCACTGGACTCCCAGCTTTCAGCGCAGGTGACGATGTCATCGTCGAGTGGCGTGCCATGACTCTGGTCTTGGTCGATAAGCTGTACAAGCTAGTCCTGCAGCGTATGGAGGGAGTGGATCTCAGTATGGCGCAGTTGCTGGAAGCCGGCACGTGGAAGTCCGGTAGGGAAGTTGCCAAGGAAAAGAGGCCTACGACAAAGAGTAGCCCAATCATCATCCTAAGTGATGGTACTGTGTTCTAAGAAAGTGTGAGGCTTCAACGAATAGAGAAAAAAACAAACTTTGCAAGTTCTTGAATTATGGAAAATTCCCAACTACCAAAGTGCCCTCCCCCAACTGGAAATAAGTTTATTCCTCACTTTAACCAGCTTCTCCTTCTCCTTCTCCTTCTCTCCCGTTTTCCAAGGCCAAAAAAAGTGTCCTGAAGATTTACAGATTACGAAGAGACCCTCGTTCAAGCTCCCACACACACACACACACACACACAGAAAAATATCCTACATACACACTTGTAAAAAAACATGAAAATCTGAATGTGAGCAAAAAAAAGAAAAAAAAGATTTCGCGCATCCCTACTCTCAACTCCGCCTTTCCGCCCTCTGCGCATCCATGTCCCCCCCCCTCCTCTCCGCCATATCATCTAGAATCTCAATAAACCCAAGTCCCTGCGGTGCACGCCCTCTACTCGTCCTCTGCTCTCCCAGCACCTCCCCATCCGCCTCTGCTCTCCCACCAGGCGCCTCAACCTCGCCTTCCCTCATCTCCCTCCAAACCGGCATAACCCTTGGCTCCCCCCTTGGCTCCCCAATCGCAACCCCAATCTCAGCCTCCTCATGCGGATGTTCAAACTGCGTCGCCAGATCCACCTTTTCTTTATTATCATCCCAGCTCCACTTCCTACTCGCGGGGCTAACAACGGCGGTGCTGCCGCTTAGCTCGGGGCTCGCGGGGTCGCCCGAGTCGAGCTCGTTGCGGGGTTCGTCGCCGGAGAGCTCAGAGGGCCCGCGGGCGTGGCTGTACATGCTTTTGTGGGTGCGGAATTGGGCGGGGGTTTGGGGGGTGGCTGGGGTGGAGAGGGGGAGTTCTTGTGGGGTGTTGTAGGTGTGGGGTACGACTGTGGAAGGGTCGTAGTTGTGTTGGTAGGTGTGTGTGGTGGGGTTGTTGTAGAAGCCGTTTGGGTGGTTGGGGTTGGGCGAGGTGTAGGAGGGGGGTGCTGTTGTGGGTTGTTGTTAGTAATTCAATTGTATATATTTCTGGCTCAGCTGGAGTCTTTGTTGTCAAAACTTACATTCGGAACTCTGGTTATGGTGGTGCTTATTGTGGAACTCGCTCATGCCGTTGACGGCGTCTCCGTTTGCGTCTCCGTAGTGCTCGGCGGCTTTTGCCTTTGCCTTCTTCTTCCTTCGTAGACATAGCCACCATACGATGATGCCGATTATAGCAGCTATAGCGAATGCGCCGCCTGCTGCGCCGCCTGCTATGGCTCCTACTGGTACGCCGTCATCCGATTTCTTTGCTGCAGCAGATGGACCTGAGGTGCTAGTAGTAGTCGCAGATCCGGTAGCATGATATGCACTGAGCAGGTCATTCCGATTCAAGATTGCGGGTTCAAGATCACCGTCGGGACAGCCAGATTGGGCACATGGATTTGTTTTGCAGCAGCCCCAGAATGTTTCTAATGCAAGTCAGTCATCGCCTGTGGCGCGCGGGAAAGAAGACCGATACCAAGATCGGTTGATCATCTCAAGTACTTACGTCCGGCAGAGCAAGTATAAAACTTGCTTCCAGTTCCACATGTAGCATCGGGAAATGTGCCATATGCTTTTGGATCGAAAGCACCTGGGTAAAGGTTGCCTTGGGCGCATGTGATGTCGCATGGGTCTCTTGCGCAGCAGCCGACAAAGTATCTACAATAATATTAGACACCAGAGATGATGGAAGCAGAGATGAACTATTAACAATCCACTTACGTTCCATATCCACAGGCCCACCAGGTTCCTCCCGAAGGACATGAAGGCGAGAAGGCCTGTCGCGCAGCAAGGTAGGCCGACATATTACACTAATAACCGACTCTACGGTCGCAACTTGAGTAGTATCGGCTACCACTACTAGTTGGACTCAAGACCTCCACTCACAATCACGTCAATAGCAAACAAACAATACCGTCACTCAAAAAAAGAGAGCGAACAGAAAAACAGGTACCAATTAGACAGAGAAAGAAAGAAAGTCAGATGCAAGGAGACGGCAAGAAAGTATGGCTGGCCGGGTCTCACAACCGAGCGCAAAAATCAGGCGACCAAAACCCGCCCAGGTAAATATCTCAGCCAGCGCGGAAGGAAGCTGGGTAAAGAAAAAACGGAAGGAATCACGTCAAGAAAAAAAACACGAGAGAGCTGATCGAGACACCCCTCCCACCTCCAAGAAAGGCCATAATAGCCGCAGCGAAACAAAGCCGCAGCAACTATGCAAAAGTGGGCGGGCTCAGCCTGTGTGCCCAGCTTTTCTACTTATCTACGCTTTCCTCTTCTTCCTTCGCCTGCTTCCAGCAAAGACTCTCCAAAGCGGAAAACTAAAAACGCTGCGGTGTCGCCGCACCAGTAGTCACACTCTAACATACAATACATACTAACAAAGAAGACAAAACGGCGGTATGATTACCTTGCAACCGGATACGAGCGACCAGCTCGGGCTGTGTGTGTGGGGGGTGGGGATCTTGCAACCAGCTCAACACACATACCACATTGCACAGGAGCAAGCAAGCAAGCATGCGTGTGCGTGTATACGTAGCTGTTGAGTATGCGTCCACACGAACCCCAGCACCCAGCACCCAGCCCCCCCGGCCTCGCCCACGGCACACCGCAGGAACAAAAGGTCCAAAGACGAGAGACAGACACAGAGACCGACAGAGACAAGAGACAGAAGAGAAAGAGACCAACCTAGGCATAATTGGCGTGCAGGATAACCTCAGCACTAACGGCGAAGGATGCAGCTCCTCATTCGTGCGATGGTGATGCCGACGACTACTATCTGTTTTTTTTTGGGGGCTGAAATGGGCGTCGAGCTATCTTGTGTGCATGCCCCCCTTCCCCCCCCCCCCCCCCCCCCCCCCCCGCGCGCGCGGGGGAAATAAGGTGGAGAAAGAGAAAGGGAATGGGAAACGTGGATTACATTGCAGACTGGAAGGTAAGTATGTATTAGTTAGTAAGTGGAAGTAAAGTAAAGAGTGATCGTGAGGGCTGCTTGAGCTCTCGAAAGCTCTTTCTCAGACGGGTTGGTGTGATTGGAATGCAAAGGCATACCCCGCATTGGGTGTTAGTGCTGCTGTCGGTGGCGGCGCAGTCAGGTGGCACAATTACGTAGAGAAGCTGACGGGCGGCGTCTATTCCTGGCGGGTTTTGAGGCAAGGTGAGAGGTGGGAGTCGGAGGTTACATCACTTGTTTCGTTGCCGCCGACGAGGCAGCCTCGTCTTACTATTTACCAAGACTTCTTTTTCGGCAGCCGGCTATATTCTGGATTGTGTTAGGCTGAGAGGGGTGCAGAAAGGAGGAGCTGCAGTGATAAAGTACATATGCATATGTAATGAATCTTTCTTGGATTCTTGGGATTACTATTTCTGTTTGTTTTGGGACTGGGTATATATACAGGTAGATGGAAGCTAAGTAAGGGTATGCGAGGATGAAAAACCGCCCAAATGCGAATAAAATAATGCAAAGAAATGTTAATACACCGAATCCCAGCGAAATCATCCCTTACGATCACTCTTTTCATGGTTGACCAGTCGAGACACCAAGCCCTTGACGGCTAGCTCGTTTCGCCATGTCGCCGGAGAATTCTTGTTGTGTAGCCAGTGGAGAAACGAATGGAGTCGCGTATGGTGACTCGAGTTCTGAAGGGCCAGGGCGGGCAGCATCTGCGGGAAGTTCTGAGAATCGTCGGTTGTCCATGACATTTGAAGAGCTGGCTGGAAGTTCAGAGAATCTGTTATGGGACGAGGAAGAATCCGCAGGAAGCTCTTGTGGCTCGGCTGCGTGGCTGGCGTACTGGTGATACGACTCATGTCCCTTGCCGGGTGAAGTGGCCTGGTAAGAATTCTGGATTGGAGCCGAGTATGTAGGAGGTGCTGCTCTCAAAGTTAGCTGGTGAAACAGGGCAAGCAAGTGAGTCGACATACGTGATTGAGCTCCGTAATGCCCTGCGGCAGCACTGTTGTCGTTCTTCTCATTATTGTTCATCATGGGCATCATGGTGGCAGCACCCATGTCGCCTTCTGTTGTCTTCTTGTTCTTCCTTTTACGGAGCACAATGAAGATGATGATTCCGATAATGGCCAAGACTACCACTCCTCCAACAACGCCACCAACAATAGCGCCCGTGTTACTCTTGCCTGAACCCGAAGGATTCTCTTTCTTGTCCTGTGATACGTATGCGTTGAATTGCTCTGGTCGCTCCATGAATGCAGGTACCAAGTCTCCTTGCGCACATGTTGCTGGTGGGGTTGCAGCGCAGGGATTCGACTTGCAGCATCCCCAGAAACTGTCGCCTCCAGTACATGTGAAGAAGTCGCTAGCACTTCCGCAAGACGCATCAGGAAATCCGCCATAGTGGGAGATATTGAAGCCAGCAGGTCGGATATTTCCTTGCACGCAACCATTCGAGCATGGGTCCGACGAGCAGCATCCTACGAAATTACTACCATTGGCACAGGCATACCTGGAATTTGTCAGTGTCAAAGTTTCCATCAAAGTTGAGCTCAGTTATTACCATTTGCCGCCGAGTGGGCAGTGAAAGTCGAAAAAGGACGAATTAGACATGATAGGCGCACAAAGTATGATACCGAATGTGCCTTTGGTATGCGCTGACTGCGCTTGTGTTTATTGATGTGTACTAAGTGGAAACAAAGAGAAAAAATTACGGCCAAAGCGACAGCAGGTACAACAGGGAGATGGCCGGTGTGATATAGAATAGGATGAAGCAGGTAGTTCAAAGAGGAACAGCACACGGAAGATGTGGGCCCCCTCAAGTATCCAGGCATGCAGAGTGAACGCCTGAACGGGGCGTACTTTCGTCTGCACGGCCTTGGAAAGGCGCCGATTGCGCCACGCACCAGCCGAAGCCCGCGCATGACCTAATGTAGGCTAAATGTCTCTTTTCTCCATGGTGGCTGGTAGGGACTGTGATATTTTGGTATCTTGTGAGAAGCTTGGCCGCATAGTTGATGCTGAAAGCTGAGAGAAAGCTGCCGAAGGAGCAACATCCCTGGTAACCGACCCGTACCTCGAGGCAATAGATGATCTGGGCAACTGAGCCTCAGCACAGCCCTTTTTTCCCTATTTCAGAGACAACACCACAGATGGACAAGGGAAAGTCTAGGCGATGCCCCAGTTTACCGTACGCCTGGGGCGCCTGCTTAGAAAAAAGGTCCACTAAACAGTAGCTTATTGTCTTTCCTCCTTCTCTTTGCTATACATGTATTGACACTTGTCTCGGCACCAGCCAGGCGAAGATATGCAGTGTTGGGGGCTAATGGATGGGTGGGGACGACATGTCATTTAGTGGCGTTCTTAATCGAAATGACAACGAAGATACTTACCTCTTGGGCGGAAGGGGCCGTTTCTCAACAGCCATACGGGCTATACCCACAACCGCCCCGCCCTATGTCAGCACGAACCAATGTTACCCCGAGGGGGTTTTGGGAAATAAGGCTGAATGCATTAGGAGAATCGCCACTCGGAGAGGAATCTCGGTGACGAGCGTCGGAGAGGAGAGATGGGACAGCTACTACCCTCGCCGATGTAGCGGTCAATTTGGGCTGTGTGTTCAGCCGCAGTGAGCTCTTGGCAGGTCGTGATGCGCAGCTAGAGTGTCTAGACAATCCACAGCTGAGGCGGTAAGGCGCCGGTATTCTTTCGAAGCCCGCATTTGGGCGGAATCACAAGACTATTGAAATCTCGGGCCATGCCGTTGTGGGTTTGGACTTACTTGAATGCACAGAAGTCACAGATGGCTGGCCTTGTGAAGCCTCTTAAACCCATCTGTGCTGAAATAGTGCGCTTTGCTCCCTTAGCAGCTCCCACCGTCATGACAGAGCGACGCGCCCAAAACACAGCCCACGACGAAGACATATTTGGGCGAACAACAGACTGACTGGATCCGACTTTCTGGCGATGCGATCGACATTGACCACGCAGGCACCCGGCCGCGCACCCAACGGCGAACAGTAATCCAAATCTGTCTGGAAGGATCGCACTTTTCGAGTCGCTCTGCATGGACAATCTCTTGTCTGTTTCAAGGCGGCGGCCATGTAAACAAAGCCACCTGTGCGCTTTGCGTGCGGGTTACCTGTAATGGTCAAAAATGCAGCTGCTCTGGCAACCCGCTGCCACGCTGTGATGACGGAATTGTTGAACTAAAGGGCCGGGGTGCGCTGAACTCTCTCTGCACTGACGGTAGAGTACATGTAGATGGACCGCGACGAAAGGATGAGCGTACCTGTCTCCAGGCAGGTAGGAGATCACGAGACAGGCGCACGTTTGTCGACCATGGCGGCGAGTTCCCAACCACTGGAACGGATGCAAAAGAAAAGAGGAACAGGAGATGACAAGGCTGCTGGTGAAGATGGAGGCGCGGGCAAGGAAGCTTGGACGCGTCAGGGCAGTGGCTAGCGCATCACCGCCGCGGGGAAGGGCACGATTGACAACACAGCAGACATACCGCAACCTCAGTCAGGGCTGCGAATAACAAGCTGTAGATAAAAGGAACTTGTTTCTTTGCTCGCTTGCTCCCACATAGTTTTGCATTTGCGCCGTACCAAGAATATTGGTGACGGCGGTGATGAGACAACCCTGCCCAACCTCCCCAGCCCCCCGCCACACATCCGGATCCCGATAGTTGCACCCAGCCATCTCGAGTAGAAAACTTGTCGCCGCCCAGCTGCTGCATGCGCTCACAATGCAAACATTCCTTCGTGACTCCACTTGACTAATCCACCCAAGAAGACATGAGTGGGGAGCCTGGATTCCAACTCAAGCAGACAAACGGTATGCATGCGGCTTGATCCCGCCTCACTACTACTCACCACCCACCCATTTACTCATCCTATTGCCAGTTTCTCAGCCCCAATTGTCCCACCAAAACTCGCAACAGAGCGTTGCCGCTTCACTGACTGCCTCCGAAGGCTACTACAGCGCGTCCGAGCACGCGTCCAGCTCAAGTGAAGAGAGGAGGCCTGTCTACCAAACACCGCCCTCATACCGCCAAACACCAGCGCAAAGTCATGAGCAATTGATCCCTCACACCAACATCCCCACAACATCACTACGAGGTGTTGGTATCCCTAGGCAACAGCTCCAGCCTCCGCAGCCTTCCTTCGTTCACGAACGCCCTCAGTCACCCGCAGTATCCACCATTGCCGAGGAGTCGAGGCCAGGAACCCAAAACGCACGCCGATCCCAGTTGATCCACGACATGGAGACCGAATCGCAGGCGACTACTCCAGGCCATGACACCACACCATATATTCGCTTCGCCATCGACCAGCTCACCCGAGATGAAGATGTCCGAGGCTCAAGAATATATCCAGAGGTCCGACCCCCAGTCGCAGTCCAGGATGATGATGACGACGATTACCCCGTCGAGAGAATCATTCCCGACAATGGGCTGGGATATATGGCACTGGAGCAACAGACACAGGAGAGAATGCAACAGCACAAGCCCGCACGCAAGTCGTTGAGACATTCATATACACCACTGGCCACTGCCCCGGCACCCATGGCTACGCAACCAGATGGACCCCACCACAAATCCCACAAGTACAGAGAACAGCAGTCGCCTTCTCCTACTCGGGGACAAAAGGATGTCTTTGTAGCACACTCGCAGCCACACTCATCCCTTCACTTTTTACCCGCCGTCCTTCGCCCGCTGTCGCTTGGCCTGTTCATTTTCCTATGCTTGCTCATGCTCGGTGCGCTCATCTTCGCCGCTGTCTACTCCAATCGCGATGAAGCCTACGGACTGTGGGACTACGGTGGTTTTGGCGATACTCGCTACTTCGTTTTCCGATATCTCCCAACCTTGCTAGGCATGCTCTTGTTCCTCTGGCTCATCCAGATCCAGGCAGCCCTTCAACGCATTGTTCCGTTCATATCCATGTCTTCAGACTCTTTCCACCGGAGATCCGAAGCCGTGTTTCTTCAACTATACCCGATGCAGTTCGTTTTGCCAAATATTCAGCATTTCCGCGCCGGACATCCCGGTATCTGTGCCTTTTTTGTCATTTCATGGCTTTTTGCATGGACAGTCCCTCTTCTTGCTTCCAGTTTCAACGTACGGTATAATGTGGTACGCTCCGCTTGGAGATGGGTCGCTGTACAAGGCGTCATCTGGACAGTCGTTGTTCTCTACATCCTTCTGGTGCTCGTCCTGATCTATCTCATGGTCTTCCTCATGCGCAGCCCGACTGGATTGAAATGGGACCCGCGATCGCTCGCAGACATCATCGCTCTTCTGGAGCGCTCAAATAACCTTGGAGATTACAACAACTCGGAGACTTTCGATAAGGGTGACTGGAACAATGTTGCTAACCGTGCTGACCGCCTGGGCTACTGGACTACTACGAAGCGACCAAGCGACGTTTTCTACGGTATTGGAGAGGAAGGTGCTGAGATCCGGAGATTCCAGGTCGAGGAGGGACGCATCAGAGAGCAAGGACCAGACCGCGCAAATCTTGACGTAGCTCAGGGCAACGACTTTTCAATCCGCATGGACATTCGCAGCCCGAATGTGCGACTTCGCTATTTGCCCTGGTGGCTGAAGGACGGTTCAGTTATTGCCTGGATCGTCATCGCCTGTATCCTTTTGATCGCCTTCTACGTCGTCAGCTTTGTGAACGACGCTGTTCGCCTCGGTTTCCTACCTCGAGTCTTTGCTCGTACAGGCACTGACGGTTTCTCCGCCTCGAACTTCCTGTACTCGTTCGTCCCAGCAGTCATCGGCCAGTTCCTATTCCTAGCACTCTTGTCGCTCGACTACTCTATCCGCGTACTCCAGCCATACATGGCGCTCGCATCCAAAGGCGGAGCCACTGCTGAAACTTCTCTGTTGGTCGATTACGCTTGCCGCCTGCCATTCTCAGTAACACTGGCTGCGCTCGAGAACAAGCATTTCCAAACGGCAGTTCTATCCTTCGTCTCATTCGCATCCATGTCCCTGCCTATCCTCGCAGGAGGCTGCTTCTGGACCCAGTACTACGGCGACGTACGAAACGTCCGTGTCGCCGCCGAACTCCCCGGTTACTACGCCCTCTGCTTCTTCCTCGCCCTCTACACCATCAGTCTCTTCGCCCTCATCCCGGGTCGCCGCCGAGCCGCACTCCCCCACCGCAGCAACACCCTCTGCGAAATCATCAGCTGGGTCTACCAATCCCCCATCCTCACCGACCGCGCCTTCGCCCACCCCCAAACTAAACCCGACCTCGTCGCTCGCCTCATGGGAACCACCTACGCCGAGCGCACCTGGGCCCGCTCCGTCGCTTCTCTCGTCCGCCCCTCCCGCAGCAACCTCCGACCCGACTCACCCACGGACCCCGCGCTGAAAGAGAAGGCGAGAAAAGACGGTCAGCACGACTCTCTCGTCGACCCCGGCAAGATCAGATACGGCTTCGGTATCCACGTCGGCCGCGACGGCCTCGAACACCTCGGTATTGATCGCGTGCGCCGCGGTGGTGACCGAAGTGGCCGCGAACTCGTTATCTGGGAGGAGCAGCAGCATGATCATAAGAGGAAGAGTTGGAACAGTCAGGTGTGATAGCACCGCTGTCTTTTGCCCCTACTTTTTTACGAAACCAGCTTCATCTCCACGGCGCACAAAAGCGGCTGTTATGATGATGGAACTGCTCATTTACAGAAAACTTTTTTGACGGATTTTAGCATCGGTGTTTTGGGTGTTTTCTTTATGCATGCATCGTAGCCTTGGAATCTTCTCCCTTTTTTTTCCCTCACGGATTCAATGGCTCGGGATCGGCGTTTTTTTTTTTAAAAAAACTCAGTCAACGCTGTTTGGAACTGCCAATTGCGAATGTAACTGTACGAATCTTCTTTTTTCTTTTTAATGAATGCAACGCGTAGGGAATGGAAAATACGAGACGTTGTTATAGATGGAAAGGAAGGGAAGGGATGGGAGGAGTCAAAGTTTGAAATGTGTGGTGTACATGGGATGAGGCGTCATTGCCTGATATATGATAGAACATGCATGTGAATGAGGGTATGAGATGGAAATGAAAGATCATTGCTGATTTAACTTGTTTCACCTTGAACATATTATGACTTTGTGTACTTATTCAAGTATTCTTGATATGCAGAGAAAATAGGTGATACTGCATTGCATGTTTTATTTCTTCATTATCAAGTCTACGCTACAGCAACAGGAGCAGCACTAGCATCGACCCCCGTAAGCCTACTAATCTCCAACTCGCCATCACCCCCCAAATTATCCAATCCATGGAACCCCTCCTCGACTACCCATCGCTGCTCATACTTCATAAGCACTTTGCAAGCGTTACCCACAACAAGGAGTCCAGGGGGTCTACTTCCCTCCTCCTCGACAGCCGCACAAACATGCTCGAGCGTCGTACGTATGACCCTTTGATCCGGACACGAAGCGCGTTCGAGCACAGCGACGGGGAGGTCTGCAGGATACGCTTTTGCGACTAAGCTGTCAACGAGAGCAGAGAGGCGGTGCAGAGACATGAGCAGGACGAGTGTGCGGGAAGCGACGAATTCCGGGGGATCGAGCGGAGCGCCTTTCCTGCCCGTACCGGTGCAGATGAGGACTTGATCTGCGATACCGCGGTGCGTGGCGGGTATGGCGGCGAAAAGGGGTGCGCTGAGTGCACTTGTGATGCCTGGGAGTACGCTGGGAATGAAGCCGTGTGCGCGGAAGAAGTCGTATTCTTCTCCTCCGCGACCGTAGATGTATGGATCACCTTGCTTTATTCGTACGACCACTTTGCCAGCTTTCAGTCCTTCCAATCCCATTTCTAGGAGTTCTTCTTGCGCTTTGTCTGCATTGCCGGGGAACTTTCGTGCAATGTGCACGGTTGCGCGGCGGGGTACGAGATCGAGGATGGGTGCGGGGACGAGTTTGTCGGCAAGGATGAGGTCAGCAGAGAGGATGGCTTTGTGGGCGGCGCGAGTCAGGAGATCTGGGTTTCCGGGACCGGAGCCTGCGAGAATGATGCGGCCTACTCGCTGTGGTGCAGTGGCTGTGGGTCCGACTTTGGAGGGGCTGCTGCTGGCGAATTCGCGGAAGAGCATATTTACATCTGCATCGGTGATGCTTGCAAGGCGACGCAGCGGCCAGTACTCGCATATCTGCGTGAGCCAGCGCATACGGCGACCCCGCGCTGCTTCCTTGCTCTCTTCCAGAATCAACTTGTTAAACGTCGCCGGTTGTCCACTGTCCTCCTCTTCTGCCTCCAAATCCTGTGAGAGTTCGGCTGCATGGTCTTCTTCCCATATGCGTCTTCGCAGTGTACCCAGTTTCTCGACCGCATCGCCTAAACGTGGTGGAAGAGATGCAGCGATCTCTCTTCGGATTCTTGCAGAAAGTTTGCAACCTTTTCCAGAAGTAGTGATACCAATCTGAAGAGGGCCGTCGGTATGTGTGGAGAGGAGTGTGAAGGAGCAGAGATTCGGGGCATCGGTGACGTTGACTGGTATGCGCAGCCTCCGGCAGAGGTTCGAGATCTGGGTGGCTGTGGCGAGTTAGAAGATGACTATGCAGAGTATATTGTCACCACCTACCCGAACCATTCTTTCCGCCAGAAGTAACAAATACAGCGTCTACTACACCATCCACCTCAGGACGTCCGAGTGTTGTCAAATCCTCATTTTGGAAACTCCGCTTCAACCATTGTACTTCGCCAGCCTCGATACGTTTCGCAAGGCCGTAGTGGAGGGTGGCATCTTCGGGCGCAAGTAGTATTGGCTTCGCACCAACTTCTATTGAGCGTGTGCATCGTGCGCCGGCAAGTGGGTTGGATCCGACTATAAGATGGATGTGCGATGTCGCATCGACTGCAGTGAGAAGTGCAGGCGCCATTATGGAGATTGGAGTGATGCAAAAAATACAATATCCAAATCCAAGAAGGAGGGGTAATTGTTTTATGAGTAAAGATAATACTGAACGCGACTACTCCTCGGCGGCCGAATTGATAATGGGCATAGCGAATTGTTGTTCCGATAGCGACGAGCCGATATGGCGCGATCGCACTAGTGACATCCCCGCGGAAAAAGAAGGATTCTGAGTGGCATACTGACCCAATCGCCGATGGTGCAATTGGCTGCTATCATATTTGCGCGGAGTTAGTCCATTTGCTCGTCTCGACCCATTACAATGTTGAGAGCCTTCCGGCTGAGCATGACTGTGTGCCCAAGTGCGTTGAGCTTTGCTGAGGCGGATATCAAGGCTGGATCTTGGCTTTCAACACGGATCTTCTCCTTGACACGGACTTCGCGGTTCTTGTATGTGAAGGTACGGTCGGCTTCGTCGTGTGTAGGGGCTCGGGTGCCGCCGAGGGCTGATGCAAAGGTGTTGCGGATGCTGAACCCAGTGAGTGAGCCGCTATCCCCCGCATGATGGGGCTCCAGGGTGCGGATTTCGAGGACGAGGGCAGCGTCAAAGACAAACAGGTGGAAGGATACATTTGCAGGCAGTGGAGGATCAAATGTCTATTACAGTCAGCGAAGCTCTCAGTCTGTGCAGATAGGCAGCGTACGTTTTCGTCAACGGGATTGTCCCACCACGAGGGCTGGACAAGCGAATGGCCTTTGAGAGCAGCTTGTGCCTCAATTATGTGGTCGTGTAGTAGTTGGAGTTGGCCCGAGACGAATTGGGCGTTGGTCGCGTCTCCTCCCCAGGTAGCGACATCGATGGCGTCTAGACAACTGTTGATGGAGGTTCGTACAGCAGTAAGCTGGGGAACAACGAGTGTAGGTGCATGCGGTGCAGAGGAGATGACGAGGTCCCAGGTCAATGAGCCCTTTGGCGGTGGGAGGCTTGCGAGGCGGAGCTTGATGTTCTAAGGACAGTGAGTAGATGCTCCAGTGTACATAAACGACCAAGTCATGACCTACGCCTTTGGTGATGCGCGTGCCGATGCGCGTAATGAGGCCCTTGAGGCTCTCTGAGCGCACAGAGGTCAACACCAGCGTAGACCCATTTTCAGAGGGCGCAAGCAGGGCGGCACACTCGTCGAGGCCGGCTTTGAGCGACTGCAGCGTCTCGCGCAGCTGGACAAGCAGCCACTCGAGCTCGCGCGCTTGCGATGCGGCCTGTTCCTGGGCGAGACGGTCCTCGTCGATGGGCGGCCATATCGCGGTGGACATGACGGCGGTGGGTTTCCAAGGCAGGACACAGCACCCACCCGCACACACTCAAAAGACGGATGCAGCAAAGCAGCAAGGCAGGATTCCGTCTTGGTCAGCCACGCAGGCGCGATGGGCGGGCGCAGAGTCGACGCAGCAGATCTCGCTTCTATCCGCCCAAGGCCCGCATCCCTGCCCTGGATCAGACCCTCCTTGTTGCAGCCGGGCCCAACCTTCAAACACGCCTGCATCCTCTGCTAATTACTACACACTTTACTGTCGCTGCGCATACACTCAAACAGCACCATCTGCCGTCGTACTCGCATCCGAGCCATGGACCCTTTTTCCTTGCTGTGTGCCTCGGGATGATGCAAAGCGCGTTCATAGTGTCGTAACCTAGTGAGGTGACGAAGCTAGCCACGATGCCAGAGAGCCGACTCTCCCACAGCAGCATACGTCATGGCTTGGCCAGACTTCTTAAACCAGCTCTCCCAGACCCTTTCAAGTGCACATGTTCACTGTTCATCTCCAATAATAATATAGGCCCTTGTGCAACCCTGTCAATCATTGCTGGCACTGTCCTCTCTGTTACAGCTCTACAGTTGGATATCCTCCTCTCCCCACCATGGCAGGCCCGGCTAGTATGCTGTCCCGCTCTTTTCCGCCGTCGCCTATGCACTGACATGCAAAATAGGACCCTTGCTCGCCATTGCTTCGCTGGTCCTCGTTGCTGCTGGCCTTCTCTTCCAGTTCTTGACCATCCTGACTGGCGGCGTCAATAAGTCCCCGCTCGACAGGTTCTATTTCCTCGAAGCCTCTACCAACGGCATTCCCAACGCCCGCAACCCCTCTCGATGGACCTTCTTTGCCATCTGCGGTGAGAACCCAAGCAATGGCCGTAACGCAAACTGCGGCTCACCTGTCCCCGCTCTTCCCTTCGATCCACCAAGGAACTTTGGCACTGAGCAAAACATCCCTGATGCCTTCCTCGGCACGAAGCAGTACTTTTATCTGTCTCGCTTCATGTTTGCCTTCTACCTAATTGCTCTTTTCTTTGCTGCCATTGCCCTGCTTTCCGGTCTCCTGGCTCTCTTCAGTCGTCTTGGGGGATATCTGTCATCTCTCATGACCTCCATTGCCCTCTTCTTCCAGGCCCTTGCTGCTGCTCTCATGACGTAAGTTTTACAGACTACTAGCGCTTGACAAATGCTAATAATCATTAGCGCATGGGTTGTCAAAGGTCGCGATGGTTTCCGGTCCGCCGGTTTCGAAGCTCGCATCGGCCGTTACCTCATGGGATTCACATGGGCTGCTGTAGCTTGTTACTTCCTAGCTACCATCATGTTCTGCCTTGGTGGCCGTCTTGGTGGTGACAGCTCTTCGAGGATGCGCCGCAACCGTTCCACAAAGTCAACCCGCAGCCGTGGAAGTTTTTTAGACACTGATTCCCAGCGCAGGGTCAAGAGCGACTACTCTGTATAGACTAGGAACTAACGAGGAAGGAGACAGGACTCGGAGGCGTTGTCCTGAACCAACTGTCTTTTCTGCAACGATATCCACGATTTACTTCAATATACATGTACAAGTATAGTTACTCTTGTAATAGCGAGCAACCACATAATGCGACTACACCCTAGTTTAATGATGACCATTTTCCCATACAAAACTAATAATTGATTTGCGGTTGGGCATTTGAAGTTTCTTCCTACACTAAACTTCCACATCTGCTTTGCTTATGCAGTCTTGCCCGTAAGTTTCTCGTATGCCTCCCGATATTTCGCCGCAGTCTTCTCCACGATGTCAGCCGGAACCTCGACTCCCTCCTTACCCTTCAACCCATTACTCGTCAGCCAGTCCCTCAAAAACTGCTTGTCGAAGCTTGGTTGCGCCTTGCCAAGATTCTGCTCCCAAGTATCCTTTGGCCAAAACCTCGAGCTATCCGGTGTCAGAACCTCGTCAACCAGCACCACCTCACCCTTTTCATCGATACCAAACTCGAACTTCGTATCAGCGAGAACGATCCCCACTTCTTCTGCGCGAGATGCAGCAGCAGTGTAGATAGCCAACGAAAGCTCCTCGACCTTGCTTGCAATCTTCTCGTTTCCAATCATCTCCCTCGCCTTCTCAGGACTGATATTCTCATCCTTGCCGCCAACCTCCGCTTTTGTGCTTGGCGTCCAAAGCGGCTGCGGCAACTTCTGTCCTTCAATCAACCCCTCTGGCATCTTGATGCCATTGACAGTTCCGGACTTGGCGTACTCTGACCACCCAGATCCCGTGATGTACCCACGGACAATAGACTCAATGGGCAGAATCTGCAGACGCCGGACTTGCATGCTGCGGTCCTTGAGGTCTGTCTGGCTTGCAATTGACGAGGGGAGATCATTGGTGATGAAGTGCGTTTTCAGTCCAGGCACCTTGGTTGGTAGGTAGTTGAACCAGTAGATGGACATTGCCGTCAGTAGAGCGCCTTTGCCTGGGATTCCCTAACCATCTTGTCAACATTCTTGACTTGTAAACTCTCTATTTGTTTTGTTTCTTCTGGAAAAACTCACATTTTCCATAATCACGTCATAGGCTGATATGCGGTCGCTAGCGACGAAAAGCAGGGTATCATCATCAATCGCATATAGATCGCGCACTTTTCCTGATGCGACTTTTGGCAGCTTGCCTTGAATGTCGATGTTGGTGACGGCTTTGGAAGACATGTTTGGCTGTCTTTGTCAAGGGGTTGTTGAATTGAGTTGCTTGGATGACTGGTAAAGGAAGTTTTATGCATTAGTATTTTATGCCCTGCATGAGCAATTGGCGGGGCGACTGTGGCGCAGGCGCTGTGGCGTACGATACGCAAGGCACCTGGTTTTGAGATCTGTGCAAGTCTGTTTGTTCTGATTCAAAAAGCTATCAATCTAATAGACACATCTAATGCGCCTGATTACATGAATAAGAGTTAATGTTTAGCTTTGGCTTCGTCTTTGAACTGTCTCGTCCACAGAGAACCTACGTCAGCCAAATTGGGCACGGCGCGTAGATATTGTCACACCAAGCTCTATTCGGCACCCTAGCCCCGTAACCACACCTCACTCAACCATCGCTCCATCCCTTCTACACCCTTGTAGGTACATATTACCATCTCCAGATGGCTTCAGTTCAGTTCACGGCACTGATACGCCTTCCGTTTATTCGGGGTGACTTTGAGGATCCGCCACAGGCAAGATGCCCCTGTTCGCCTTCTGGAGGCATCATCTGACCATTACCTAGGCACAATGGGATGCCGAAAAGGATCGGCAACTCTGGAAAGTTATATCCAAGTCGTCAAAGACTAGTGATTTGAACTGTGAGTATCTACTTTGTGCATCTGGAGCCATAAACTAACATGGTATAGGGGTTGAGTTGTACGTATGTGCATCGTAATGGAAATGACAGCCTTGCTTACTTCGCTTTAGAGCGGACAAGTTTCAAGTTCCGCCTACCTTTCTTCTACAGCAAGCAGCATGGTTGTACGAAAGGCATCTTGACCATGTTCGAAACCAGATGAAGAAGGTCAGCATTACAAATGCTGTTCCGTCATCACCTACAGTCGGCAGCACCATGACTGCTGTGGGTGGTGTGGCCATGCGAAGAGGCGGTAGCGCCGGGTCTGGGGGTATGATCTGTTCTTACGATAGTGTCCGTAACTAACCATGAGTAGCTGGAAGGACACCACCTGCCTTGGCTGGGCGTTCGAGAGAAAGCCCTAGTTTGCGTAACGCAGAAGTGGCGACGACTCCCGGTGAGCATATCCGATGACGGACTGCAGGTGATCTTAAGAGATAAGTCTTCTAACAAAATTAGCTCCTTCTCTTTCGAGGACACCCTCTACGACTACAATCACTCAGTCTCGAGCACATGCTCAGGCGCCTGCTCGAACACTATCTACTCGGTCTACCCAGCGTCCCAACCTAACAAGCCGAAAGTCAGAGGAAAGGACTCAAGCCTCAAACTTTCCTCACCCAAGTTACAGAAATGATGAGGATGTCTCACCTGAGATCCCAGAATCATCATCTTCAAGCTCATCCTCTTTGTCGGATGCGGACCATCCAGTTCACCGCAGTCAGTTGTTTAAGAGACCTCCTCGTTTCCAACAGAAGCGCCCACGAGATCTTGCTACATTTGATGAGGGCGATGGTGCGCAGGAGTTTGATGAGTCTGGTTCTCATGAGACGAGTTTGCCCTTTGCATCTGCAGCAAGAACGCAACCAAGTAGCAGCAAATTTGCACAGGACGCACAGTTTCGCGGTAGTACCAAAGCAGAGCAAAAGGCTGTACTTCCCCATCGCTCTAGGACCGACCCACCATCCAGACAAAAGTCAATTGATGTACAGTCCCTTACCACTGAGACAGCGTCGTCAATGACCAGCTCAGGCGGGCCTCCATCGGCAGCGAAGAGTCCTATGAGTCCACCTCTAGGCCATCGTGCAGCGTTAGGTCGGCTTGGTAGCCCGAGGAGTGGTGGGCCACGATCTAGAAAAGAAGGCAGTGAAGGCACTCCTAGTATGGGAAGTAGCTTCAGTGATATTGATGGTGAGTTCCCAATTAAACCGTATATTAACACTAACTAACATCGAGCAGATGCTGGAATTAGCCAGTCGGCTCTCGAGGAAGCGCTGCTGAGCAACATGCAACATGGGCGAATGAGCACATTGAGTCGCATGTCGAAGTGGTAGGCAACGACGTATTAGGGATCGGAAAGTCTTGGCGGTCGAAACGGAGTTTGATTCATACAAAGAATACCATCACCCCTCACTGTATTGTTTGTAATCCAGTTTCACCTTTTTAACAATCGTCATAGCCATCTAGCCTTGGCGTCAACTCACCACCTCGCATCGACCGCTTTCTAAACAGCACGTTCCTACAGATACTGTTTGTCACACTAACTCAACTGACTACCACAGCCATAATGGAGCGAGGACCATTGCTGCCAAGAATCATCATCTCAGACTACACAATTACGCCCCCAATAGCAACATCATACCACGCGATCAAAGCTTTTCATCCAGAGAAAGAAGACACCATATTCTTTGGCCAAACTTACAAGCTCATAAAATCACTCCTCACTTACCCTCGTTGTCCGCACCGCCGCGGCACTTCCACTTGGCCCTGTCAACCTTGCGAAACAACCTTCACACGCGCATACTGGACCTGTGCCGGCCTGCTCCTGGACTACTATGCAGACTTTTATGCCTACGATAGCGCGCTCATGCAAGCTGTATGGTTCCACCTTTTTGACATATGGCAGGAAAGCGCAGCATGGATTATCGACAGCCTGATATTAGATGTCAGAGCAGACCGACGAACAAGCAAAGCAGATAGAGCCCGATGCGCAGCAAAAGCTCGAGAATTCGTCAAACACGTCAAAGACACAGTCGAGCTCGTCGAAGTCGTCCTCTGGGGCCGCAAACAAAGCACCAACACCGCCGCTGCCGCGCACCCGACTCAAGAAACCATCCTTTACGACCCGCGAGGCGAGGTATGGCGTCCCAACGGCGAACACGACACCGGCCCATGGATCAGCGGCATAAAGCCCTGGTGCCAGTTCCTGTACAACGGCGGACCAGGCGTAGCGCCTCCTCCTCTCCCCCCAACGTTCGCTCCTCAGAAAACAGACGACAACAATAATAACACTGAAGGAAGAGTAACAACACGCTACGTCCCTCACTCCGCCATCGCAATCCTAACCGCACACACCCAGCGCGCCCGCGCCCTAGCTTCCACACTCTACACCTCTCCCATCCCCGAAGACACCGCTCTCTCCCGCCTCAAACAATTCGATGCATACGCCCCTGTCTTCCCCACCCCACGCCACCCCACACATACCTTCACGTCGCCGTTAACGGGCCACACGGTATCGTACGCGCTAGGCAACGGCGCGCCCCCCGTGCTGCGACATGTCGGGTTTGCAGATCCGGAGATGAGCGATGAGCGCGCCGACTGGATTCTACTGGATGACTGCGTGGCTATACTCAAGGAATTGGATCCGTATTTGGGAGTCAGTGCCGAGATGGGGGATGCAGGGGATGGGGAGGAAGAAGCGGCGTTTGATGTCTGGACTGTGGTTGAGGTACGAGAGAAAGAAAAGGGGGGAGAGGTGCTGGAGTTGGGGACAATGTTTGAGAAGTGGTGTGGGATTGGGGAGTGTGAAGTGGGTTCCAAGTCGTTCTAGGGAATGAGGGGGAGGGGGGGTGGCAAAGAGAAGTTATCTGGTAGTAAAATGAATATTTTGTCTTTTTCATTTCTCTTTTCTAGAGGAAAAAAAGAAAAAGAAAAATCTACGCCACTAGCTAAAATGCCTTTAAAACTGACCAAGCTACCTACAATAACCAAAACACCACGCAAATACACAATGATAATAATAAGAATAACGTGTTTTACAAGCGAGCGGGCCATACAAGCGAGCGGGCCACCCCACCAACTTTGCGCACCTCTCTAACTCTGATCAACTATGGCCCTATCAAATCAAGCCCACAACGTCTCTCATGAATCTGATATACAGCT